>NC_135167.1:12274953-12574953 GCF_041146795.1 Maylandia zebra
CAGTTGGGTGGTGAGAGTAAAGGTTTGTAGTGTATTATTATCATCTTTGACCAGTGCTTCTTTCTGGCCCTAGTTAAACTCCAGACTATCACTTTATGCTTGAAACACATTATGCAGGATTTCTATTAAAGAGTCGGTTTAAAATCCAGATAGTGTTGGTTCTATGGATAAGAGCAAAATCTGAATCTGGTAAAGTTTCAGGAGTGTTTAGCAATTTATGTCAGAGTCTTTTTAGAGGTTTGTGAACCAGCCCTGGTTTTCTTTTCTTGTGTTTGTTGTTAATGGTAGAAGAAGTGACTGATTAATTTGTCCAACTCATAGTTCCAAGGGTAGTGTGAAGTCTGAGATTTTTGAATATATTTACAGTGCAATGTTGAGTCTTGTGTCAATCTCACAAGTGTGGCATTCATGGACACATCACACAGTCTTCACCTGCACCAGAACAGCACACATTCAGCTGCAATGGGACTTATGTATGTTGATATCTGTTTGTGTGTGTGAGTGTATGCATGCTCTTTTGTTGCAGCACTAAGCATGTACTTTTACATTAATGACCAAAAAAAAAAAAGTTCTTACTGGCATGTATTTTTTGGAGGTTGATATGCTTCTCCAGTTCCCGCCGCAATGTTACTTCAGCGCCATACTTTCCCACCGTCCCATCATCCACAAGGAGGAAATGGGAATGCAGGCTGTTGAGAACGTTTAGTTTGCTGAGAGGATTCAGTAGTGTCTGATATGGAGCAATAATCTGCAGTGTGGAAAAGAGCAGCCATTAACAGCAAGAAAAGTAAAGGAAAAAAAGGAGACTATACACACATATATACATATATCTTTATATGCACACATAAATTACAACTTCTGTGGCGCATTAACATTCAGGTTAGTCACAATAAGCTGCATCTTACGTCTCTGCCGATGAGATCGTTCCTGTTTTCAATCACTCCCCAGGGTGCAATCCCGATAGTGCAAATTTTCTTTGATGATCTTGAACAGTGTTCTTTGAGAGCATCTCCCACATGTTTTGCTACACCTTCAGAAACAAATAAAAAAAGTAAGCTTTTATTCTTTCTTTAAAAAAGGTTTCCACTGCTAAATATTCCTTATTATTATTAGAAATAAAACTGTCCACCCAAGTCACATATCTCAGCATAATCTTTCACCATTAAAAATGCATTTTATAGATATATTTAATCAATGTTGTGAAAAGAAATGGACAACCTCCATCTGACTTTCAGACACTAAAAACATTGGATGGGTTAAACTATAATACATCATATCAGCAGATTTATGAAAGATGCCTAAAGGATGCTCAAAATCTACCTACTAACAGTCTATATTTAAAGTAACCTCGACAATAAGGTTGGGTGATATGTAAAATGTTTCCAACCGACATTCATCAGGCCAATAAATGACAATAGGCGATATATTCACCTGACTTTTTCGTGACATTTTGATGGGCAGAACTTATTTGCGCGTTAAGAACATAGAAGAAGTCCAAACATGGAGGGCTTAGTTGCAGCTGAATGAGTTTTAGTAGATATTTCACTTCTTTATTTTAGATTTTAACTTTTAACATTTGAAGTGGTTGTCGCCACAATCCGCCACACTTTTCAGTCACACTTCCTTAGTTTTTCTGATGTTAGTTTGTCATGCTTTAATGATATGTGAACATCTTTTGTACATGTTTTCATATGATATTTAACATCAGTTTGTTTTAAATGTTTTTCTTCTTCACTGTGTGTCTGTATAATAATTAATGTTGCTAATGCACGATGTAAGGTGCTGCACAGTAAAGCAGCATGATTCATTATTGATGAATGTGATAAGCGGTTTTAAAATGCGTTTGTTACTAATTTTGGTCATTTTCTATTAAACAGTTCTCAAATTTAACTAAACACTTCAGTGTTTCTTAGCTTTAGACTAGTTGTGGATTACTGTGCTTTTCCATAGAGGCATGCTTTTACTTCACTGCCAGTGTATTTGGGATCATTCTGAAAAACCAAAGCCGTTGCCAATCAGATGCTTTCCAGATGTTATTGCATAGTGAATCAAAATCTGACTACTTTTCTGGGTTCATCATTCCATCAATTTTTACAAGATCTCCAACACTGAAATGCAGCCCAAAACCTCCTATGTTTTACAGACAGCTGTAGACATTCACGGTTGTGCCTCTCTCATGCCTTCCTCTATGTATAATCATCACAATTTAAACCAAACATTTCTAATTCAGCACTCTATAAGGCCTGTTGCCACTGATTTTCAGTTTGCATACCTTAGCCAGTTCTCTCTGTTTCCACTCCTTTAAAAATGGCTTCTCGACAGCCACCCTTCCAACTGAGAAAAACTCCAGCGAAGCTTCAGTGAACAGTAGATGGCTCAACTGAAAGGCTGGATGAATTTTCTATTTCTTAAAAGACTGTTGATCTGCTACAGGAGATTCTTTTTTAAGACCTGCTACTTCTTTTGTCCTCCATTTGTCCAATCTTCTCAATTTTTTTTAAGGACCCTGCACACAATGTCAAGACATGCTAAGGTTTGGGCTAACATTTCTTTGAGAACTACCTTGTTGGTGCAAGAATACAATTCTATGCCCATCAAACTGTTATCTTTGCCCTTTTTCATAGATTCACCTAAAGAAATAAGAGAAAATTAAGCGTTTTAAAAAGCCTAAACCTACAATTTAGATTTGTATGGTTAATATTAGTTCTTTGCTAATTTGTCTGTTGTGTGCAGACACAACACTGGTCCATCACCTTTTTTAATACTTGAATGATTCATAGGTCAGATTTAATTGGCTTAACAAATCTGTTTGGGGTTGTGTGAGAAAGGCCAACTGGCATAAAAATCTGCCAAATCATAAATGCAGAGCTACCCGTTGTGGCGACCCCATGGAAATAGGGGAGCAGCAGATGTAGTTTTATTAAGTGATAAATCTACCATTAGTTTATGTTTTTCAATTTTCTCTCATTCTTAGACAAAATAACAGCCCATGTTCCTCTCTTGTTCTCTGTTCATTAAAGTACATGCATTGCTGTCAGGTAGCAGAGTCCAAATAAATAAAAATAAGTCCAAATAAAAGAAACAGGAAAAAAAAAACCCAGAGTGTTAATGACCAAAATGCCACTGATGGGACCAGCTCACAACAAGTACATTAGCCCTGGAGTTGTTTGTGAACCACAATCCTTACTTGTTGGATCCTATAAATTCAGCAGTAATTTGTGAGCCGGGAGACCATCCCAACTGGCCAAAGTACCAGAGATGGATTAAAAGTAATCACCGGTCTGAGTAATTGACCCTGTGAGTAATGATTTAAACACTATGATCAGACCACAACATCTTAACGCCATACTGTGGCTGCAAACACACATCAGCCTCGACTCACAACCAAATGACACGGTTAGAGAACTTCTGCTACATCAGCGAATCACCATTAACGGGCTGTTTATTTGTGTAGGATTGCATGGCTAAGAGTCTTCCAAAGAAAAATGCCTTTTAAGAATTTGTTAATATATAGAAATTATAATTATTATCATTAGAATTAAAAATTAATAATAATAATAATAATAATAATAATAAAAAAGCATGTTTATTCAGATATATTAATAAGTGTATTTTTCATTATACCAAGAATCCGCTGACTCAACAAGGAAATTTTACATTTAATTAGGTTTGTTGTAATGACCAATTTCTCCTACGCGAGAATAGTACAGGTAACTGTCGAGTGAATTCACACCAAGTAATGTCATATATCCTGCCTCTTTCATGCTCCACCCAGGGATCACCCTTCCCCAAACCAAAGCAGAGTATTTCTAGTAGAAGACCATTTATTGTGTGCTATATGCGAAAAAGATAATCTTCCACCCAATCAAGCATAGTTGGCAATTCATTTGAAAACCAAAAGGATTTCAACAACAGATATCTTCCTATTGGTCAAACAATTGATGGGCGTTACCTTCATGAGAAGCTACATCAAATATGTTCCAGGACTGACAATCATTTTCTAGCAGCACCAAAAACAAACTACCCATGAAGTTCTGTCACCAGTTCGAACTTGCCAAACCTAATGGAGGCTGCTATGCTTTCAGCATTATGATCAACTTTTGGTTTTATTTCTAACACATTTTGTCTAATCGCGCAGCATTCAGTGATGGTTTCAGTGGTTCCATCCACCAGTAGCAAAACTAATGAAGCCTCTTGTCTCATTAAAACATAAAGATGATACCACAATGGTCAGTCACTGCTGAGAATATGAGGCCTATTAAGACTTATTCCTCAGAGTTCTTGTGCTGAGGGAATAAAGATCTATTTGTGAAAACCACATAAAAATGTTCATCCCGAGACTCTGATTTCAGTATAAAAACAAAGCTATAATGATTTAATATCCTTGAAGTGCAACTTGTTCAAAATGTATTGAGGCCAGTAACACTGAAAAGGTAGAGTCCACTCAGTGCACTGTGGCTGATAAAGTTAATCTACAGATAACGCAGTTTCTTCCCGCTGAGCACATGTTGGACAGGACTTCCTTTCCACAATGACTGAACAACCTGTTAAACATGAATCTGCAGCTTTTGTAAAAGAAGAGTTTGATCATTAACAGTCTGATTTATATAATTGTTCGGTTTCTTTTGGAGAAACAGATTTAAATATTTTTGAATATACATATAAATGTACATTGTGAGAATCTGGACATAAAAGTGTAGATTTCCAATATTTTCCCTAATTTCAACAAAAATAAAAAAATGCCTTTCCTCATTTAAAAATCAATCTGAATTGCAAGACCTTTTAAAAAATGATACAACACGCAGAAGAACTTTGTCCTTTCCACAGTATTTCAAAAAGAACAATGTTTCTCTGATTATTTACCTGTGTTAACACCACCGGTGAGAATCCAGGCCCCGGTGGTGACAGCAGCTTTGATGAGGCCCTTGCCGATCACCTGCTTAATGCGGGGGTGCAGGTCAAAGTTCTGAACTCCTCCGTGGACAGAAATGAGGATCTTGGGAAGCTCCATGTGCCACTCCTTTAGCATCAGTCGTAAAATGCTGTCTGGCCTCGTGTCATGGGACAAGCGTACATACTGTCCACAGTTTCACAAACACAAGAAAAACATGTTAGCGTAACACACAACAAAGAAAGGATGGGTCATCACACACAATAAATTTGTGTTTGGATTGAAGAAACTTGCCTTTAAATATTATAGAGAGTGAAGTGCCACGGAAAAATAAGCTAAAATCAATTGAAATACACAATCTGCACTATTTATCAAACCGTTTTTGATCAAACTGTTTTGTTTTTTTATTTCATCAAGTCGAGCCTAAAGTTGTTTACCTATAAAACTCCAAGACCAAGGATATCTATGTAGAAGTCACCACACCTTAAATACAGTGATGGAACACCCGCCCCCCCCAACACAGTTTCTATATTAATGTTAAATTAAAAAAATAAAAAAAAAAGTAAACATGAGACAGCAAAGGGGATTAGCCCCTCACCTTGGCTCTGTATGAGTGAGACCCTCCCTGGAAGTTGATGACACCATAGGCATCAGTGGGTCTGGCCTCTGTGTGTTTTTCCACTGACCACTCCTCCAGCTCGGGCATAGGCACATTGGAGCTCTCACCCAACTTCACATCTGAGTACTTGGTGGCCAAGCTGGCTGTGAAGCCAGCATGTTGGCGCACCAGCCGCCCACAGCAGCACCTTAAAAAAAAAAAAAAAAAAAAAAGCCAAGATGAATTTTTCAAATGTTTGCCGTTTCAATTATTATTAGCCATGATACAATTTTGAAATAAAAAGAATAACAGGAAACCAGTAAAACAATTACAACAAGAGTTTTCAAAAGCAGAACAATAATCTAGAGAAACAAACAGTACAAGGAACAGGAATCCATGCCACACCTGATAAATATTCCTGAAGTGTTTTTCGGAAAACACTGCACTCTTCAACTGAATATTATGTTGAACTATGAATGTGAGCCTATTATTTTTTACATTATTTTCTATAAACACACATTGCGACAATGTTGGCACCTCAAAATAAACATTGCTGCGGTTTCAAATCATGCCAGCCAAGTATAAGTAGCCACTATAAATCAACAAGTTCAGGCTTTAGATTAGGTTTTTTTTTTTCCCCTAAGATTTCCTAACATCTGTATGTGTACGAGACAACACTGTCATGTGAGGCACACAGCTCTGGCTGAGTACAGACGCCCTGTCCACCTGCAAAGCAAACCTGTTTGCAATGGGCAGACAATCAAAAGCTGCACAAAAAGGCAGAGAAGCTAAAGCGGCACATCATCATTAACAAAAACTGTTTACATGTGCATAGGATCCCTTGTTCAAAATAACATCTTCCCCCAATAGGCCAGAAGATGAGATTATTAGTCATTTATTTATATATATTTTTTAAACAAGCCCCCCCCCCCCAAAAAATGCCAATTTAATTACAGAACGTACTCCAGCTAGATTATTAAGAATATAGGATAATTAATTTGTTTATATACAATTTATATTTAAAAAAAAAAAAAGCTTCAGAAATAGCAGTAATGGAGAATAGTATTGGAGTGCATGCTGTGTTAGATATAGCAATTTATGTGTTAGTTTTCATTTTAACAACTTCTTAAATTAGTTGTGCTATGACTGTGCAAAACAAACCAGCGATGAATGGGAGCAGTTCAAACCCATTCCTTAAGATTATAATAACCTTTAATGTAGTACTTCTAGTGACATTTTAATCAGGAAAAAAAACCTACTCATTAGTGAGGGTTCATTTAACCTAATCTGCTTCACAGTTGAATTAGTTGGTGGAAACATCGTCACAGGTCCAAAAATGACCCCAGGCCATTGGACCATTGATTTTGTCAAACCCTGCATTAATAGTAATGGCATTCAGGTGTACAAATAATTCTCAGGTACTACTCAGCCGCCTGGGACATGTACTGTATATTTAGACTTAGTCAATCAGTGCAATATTGCATGTGTTTTTTGTCATCTGTATGTTTAAGACCCTTTTTGCAATAAAGTAAAGGTGCAGGTATTTGAAATGATTGTACAATTCATTGGACTATTGGACCTAGTTTTGCCTTGTTTTAGTGTTTTCTGGTTATAACTCTAGCACACAACCTTCACAATCTTTCAAAGCCTCTTAACATAGTGTGGCAGAAGCCAAGACAATGGAGACAGCTTTAAATAAATAAGAAGAGTAAAACAAATTCAGCAAAACAAATTGTCCTTTTCATTTACAAGATCGACCCCTGGAAGTACTAAGTCTGGCTCTGTCTACCTGTGACATAAAAAGAGAAGTAGGTACCCTTATTTCCTCTTTTGCAGCAATATGGGATATTGCTTATATGGGGGTATAGTGCAAATGTACTCGATATCATTACATAATCTTAAAATAAATATAAAATAAAACACATTCACTGAAATCCAGTTCTCATAACGGCTCTTTAAGCTGCTACTTAAAGAGGGTACAACATATTGGCCCCATTGCCGAAGTTTGCTACCTGGATGAGAATCTGGTTTTGTTTTTCAAAGCCATACCCTTACACATGTCATTCTTTATACTTTGTAATAACAACTTCATGACACTGATGTACCCCATTCTTTTTACAGCTGAAATCTTGATTATAATTTCTGTGTTATAATTCTAGCTCCACCAAAATCAATCAACTTGGGTTGATATTCTGTCTTTCTCCATTAAAATGAAACTTCCAAAAAAAAAAATAGGGGTCTCATTTCTTTGTAAGTGAGCAAACTTACTTAGCAGGGTATTAAATGTATTAATTATAATTAATTAATTGTAATTAGTAAATTAAAATTAATGAGCTGTATTTCATTCTCACAAAGCAGCTCTATAAGTAACAAGACAAGTCAAAGTCATGCCCAGCTGACACAAAGTTATTGTTACTATCATTCATCATTTATTCATTACTATCAAGACTTGAACTTCCAGTTCATGGTCAAAGGTGTAGTAACTGGCACTTGCTTTGGGGCGCTAAGCTTAATCCATCTGGGAAACATGTGGGCAGAGTATAGCATTGCTTATGAACATCTCCTCATTCTGTCATACAAGTACAATGGCCACAGTGAACAAATCAGTCCTCCATTAAGGCAACTCGTTTAAAGTGACACTAAAAATAAGCTTGGGTTAGATTTTGGTCTCACCCGTTTCAAAATATTACACCCTTGTCACTAAAACACCATCTAGACGAACCCTGAAATTATTAACTGATGGACTAATGTTAGGATAAATTTAAATGGCTCTCACATTTCCTTTTCCGCAGGAGAATTTCTTATGCTTCAGCTCTTAAATCGCAGTATTATTGACCCACGAGACAAAAAAAGAAATAAAAATACATATTATTCTTATAACTTAACTATTTGAGTTATCGGAAATTATGACCATTCCACTACAAAAAAACCCCACATCAGCTAATCTTATTGTGCTGATATATGCACACAGATCCTGACAGTTTCAGCTGTGTAAGGCCAGGATCATCTACTCATTATTGTGGGTATACGTTTTTGGGTTTGTTTGTTTTTTTGCATTTCCATGACTTATTGTATCTATAACATCAGTTAGCACTGCACTGTTCAGGACTTTGTGAGATAAGCAGATGCTGAGTTTATGTTGGAACGCAGTTGCCCATTTATTTAGACAGTGAGTTCAAAATAACTGCCTGGAGGGCTGCAGAGTGGCATGGCTTGGCTTCTAGAAACATTTTAATATTCTCCACAAGATGTGTGCCAAACATTGCCAGACAGGATTCACTGGCAGGGACAAAGGTGATCTAATTCACAGCCTCTTTACTTCTTTCTCCATTTCCATCATTTGTCTATCTCCCTCTCGTGTCAGCCAGATGTTGACACCGGTCTCCCTTAAAGCTTCTGCCTGGGTGTGTAACTGCAACAGTATTGTGGTACTTCCAACTCTGAGGCAGCAAGCTACTAAAACATATACACAACTGAAATACTGGACACACTTGGTAAAAGTGTGTCCAAGATATGAACCATCTACAGATCAATGATGACAGATTTTTCTAAAAACAAAAAAGCCTAATTGTTTATCATTATTGAGTCTGAGCTTTGTTTTCTGTCTTCCTCTACTAGCCTTAGGGGAGAATACGCATCCTAACACATAAAGCCTGGAATTTAATTGTTTCCTGGTAAAGGTTGTTGTTTAGTGGAATTTCAAAGGAATTGCAAAGAATTTACCTCTGGGGGTTATTCTGATGTAAAGCAGCTGGTTAGGCATGGATTCTGCCAGGCTAACCCTGTCAGATAACAGAGAATGAGTCGAACAACAAGCAAACAAATACTCACCTGACGAGCTGCTGGCAAATCTGGCATCCTGGAAGGCATCTGAAAGAAATGCCACAACAACTCAGTCAGTGCGAATATAAATAAAAACAGAATAGATAAATCTGAAGAGTATTTCCGACCATACACGACGGTTCTAAAACAAGACTAATGTGAGGGTTTGATTTCTCCAAGTCTGGAGGAAGTTCTCAGCAGAGAAAGTTCTTTAAGGACATTAAGGAAGGTTAACTGTCTCCTGGGCAGACAGCCCGGTTAAGTTGGCCTTTAACCAAGAGACAGTTATGAAACCTTCCAAAGGGACTCACTTTGATCACAGTCACATGCCACACTTTGACCTAATGTTAAATGAGCCTGTGTTCACTAACACCTCTGAATCATTTAGCAGAAGCCGCACATATAGCAGTTAACAGAGAATAACCAGTTTGCAAATAATTGATGTAAAAGAAAACACAGGAAAACGAGTCACCCATCATTATTGTGAGTTTACAAGAAGAAAGGAAGACATCCAAGGACTGTTTAACTGTAAATATAAGCTGCTGGTGGGAACATAAATTTTTTTTTTTTTTTTTAAATCACCTTTTCCTTTCCCGTTTCTCTGAAAGTGGATGAGTATTTATAGCAACTACTGCCCCTTTAACAGAGCTGTTTGATGTTTGTCATGCACACAGTGTGGATAAGTGGCCTTCATGACACGCCAAGCCAAGAAGACGCCTGCATATAATTTCAACACTGCATTGTAAGATTCCAGTAAGTCTGCAGAAAAATACTGTGTCAAAAGACCTAGACAGACAGACAGATAGCTATATATCTCTCTATCTACACACATAAAAGATTCCTAGTCCAATTCTCACTGTGAGGATGACATTTTATTACTTTCACACCGGTATAAAGCAGATACCTGAAGCTGGGGTATAAACATCATATCAGAGCTAACAGTGCTAATATTGCTTTTTTTTTGGGGGGGGAAATCCCATCCCTAAGATTGAAAGAAGTCACGATCCACAGGTTCATCACTTGCTTAACCCCACACTTAAATCTGTAATTTTATTGACAGACGTAAACATTAAAACAGACTCATTTTGCCTCTGGAGAGTAGTCGTTATGGTTTGGGCCTTCTTTAACTCACACCATGCAATTACGCCGTTTCCATGGCTATCACCAGCAGACTCACTACAGTAGGTCTAAGCACATACCTGTGGGGGTCCTTTGACACTGGAAGTATGTACACACATTCCCTCTTGGTGAAAGTGCTTTCTATCCAGGATTTCTGGGACTGTGAACAAAAAGAAAGAGTTGTGAGCAGCGGCAGCTGAGGTCTCTCATGTTTAACGGACTCAAATGCAATTCAAGAAAAGTATACATAAAAGATACGTAAAGAAAAATTTAATGAGAATAAAAGCAAAGTATGTTTTAAGTTATTTATAACAATGTTAAATAATAAACTTCAAGACATCTTAAAAGGCTAAAAGGGATGTTGCACCCCTTAATACAGGATTTAGTCTATAACAATTTAAGGGGATTAGAAGGTTTAACACAGGAGAAAAATGAAACAGTCATATAAAATCATGACAAAAAGAGCTGACGAGGAACACCAGTTAGAGGCATCTACCAAACAGTATAAACAGCCTTCTAATTCTACAACAGCATTTTTCTCGTAACAAAGGTTTATGGTGAAGGAATTTTCATTTAATGCCTCGTGCCTTATTGTTCCCCTCCAGAGCAGCTCAGAGGAACCCAAGGGCGATTAGCACTATTAATCTCTTCAGCACAAAGAGGGGAACCTGCAAACACCTTCTCCAAAACATTTCAACAATTCCTTAAAATCTGACAAAAGTAGCAGAGCAACATTTTCTCCCGGAGGTCACGTTAAACATTTCTCAATATCAGCATGTTGTTTGATATAAACTAAACAGAAGCATCTTAAATTCAGGATCCGAAGTTACATCCAACACAACAGGATTTAAATCTGCCTCCAGAAAATACTGAAAACATGTCAATAAGCATGTCATCCCACATCTTGACTAGTGACAATAAGCAACCAAGTTTGTACCTGGATGTCCTCCTCTTCATCTCTGTGTTTAAGGGCTTTGTACAGAAACATACCAGGGCTCCTTCACGCATCTCCTGGACAAACCACAACACCCACAGCCTCTCCCGAGTCCTGGGTCATCAGCAGCAACTCACTGTGCTGTTAGATCTGCACGCAATTTCCATACAGGTCTCAAAGTCTACAGCTGCACAGTTACCATACAGACCCAGCTCGAGTTAAACGCTGAGTGATCAGTGAGAGGTTGCAGCCTCCAAACTCCATCCACAGTTAATCTGTAAGAAGCCACTCAGGGGGCAGATGAATGTGTCTGAGACAAACTAGATATTATACTTAGGCTGGAGAGAAAGAAGTGAGGGAGGCAGGGGTGTGGGAGAGGATTAGTGGATGGGCAGAGACCTCAGTGATATATACCTAGTTGGCTACTGACAACACACCACCAACTGTGATTCATGCAGTACACACAAAACCTCTCCCAACAACTCAGGCACTACAATTAGTCTTTAAGAAACCTCCTTTACTTTGATACTCATTTACAGGAGAACAGCATAAAAAAATGCCAGGATTAAATAAAGGCAACTAAGTTTAAACAAAAAGGTCCCAACATGGATTAATACACCAACTTAACGAAGATCCTGAAAATTAATACGGGTACAAGGGGGTCCAAACATTATTGTTCAATTTCCACTTCTATGTCAATAAAATATAAAGTAACATTACCTTTACAAAGAGATTTATGTTTACACAAATGCCATTTATCATATTCAGCTGTTTTTTAACATATCAGAACTTTTTTTTTTTTTTTTTAAATCAGTCCTAGCAGTTTGTGGGGATGGAGCATTCAGGTGTGTCTTAACATAATGCCAAGATGGAAAGACATCAGCAATGATCTTTAAAAAAAAAAAATCAATTATTACTGTCTATCAATCTGTAAAGGATTATAACGCAATTTCCAAACAATATCAAGTCCATAATTCTAGTGGAAAAAAAAAAATCATGACAGCTGTTAATATTCCCAGCAGTTGAAATTCACCCAAAATGAGACAATGTTCAGAGAAACAGCACAAAAAAAACAAAAACAAAAAAACAAAAACAGCAACATCTCAGACTCTACAGGCCTCGGTTAGCATGACAAATGTTAAATGTCGTGGCAGTATAATTAGAAAAAGACTGAACAAGTTATAGGGTGTTGGGCAGGGTTGCCAGTAGAAACCTTCTCTCTAAAAAGAACATGGCAACACAGCTTAGGTTTGCAAAACTGCATGTGAACAAACCGCAAGACTCCCGTAACTGTCCGCTGGACAAGACCAAAGTAGACATGTTTGGCTGTAACGCACGACAGCACATTTGGCAAAAACTAAACAAGGTATCAGCGTAAACACCTCATGCCAACTGTCAAGCATGGTGGTGGAGGGGTTAGAATTTGATTGTTTTGCAACCACTACAAGCTGCACCTGGGTAACTTGCAGTCATTGACCGTATTAACAAAATAGTCTCGAGTCAAATATGACAGCATCTGTTTAACATCTAAAGCTTGGCCCAAATTGGGACATGCCACAGGACGATGATCAAAGCACTCTAGCAAATCTACAGCAGAACGGTATAAGAGAAAAGAATAAAGTTGTTGTGATGGTCCAGTCAAAGTGCAGACCAAAACCTAATTGAAATACTGTGGCAGGGATATTAAGAGAGTTGTACAAAAACCTCAATGAACTGAAACAATATTGAAAAGAAGAGTGGCCCAAATGTTTCCACAATGATGTAAGAGCGATAAAGAGTGATAAAGTCTTAAAGCAAAGGCTTACTTCAACTAATTGCTTCAGTTAGGGGGGTTTTTTTGTTTATTTTTTTTTTAACACTGCTTTTTCCATTTTGGCTTCCTTTTTGTCGACTAATGATGTGGTATAATACATCATGCACTGTTGTTCACCTGAGGTTGTATTTAAATCATTTTAAATCCTATTATGTGCTGATACATTAAAATCTTTGAATAGAAAGACTGTGTACTTTTTCACGACTGTATGGGACAACCACTCAAGCAGTATTTAGTTACAAAGAAACATGTTACCGTTATGCCATTACCATTTTCTGCAATTCAGTAATATTCGTTTACTAAATTTATCACATTACAGTTAAAAATCAAACTATTGTGTCACTACTTGTGCAACACTCTTCAGTTATCTGCAGAAGGGAAAAAAGGTCATCCGATATGGTTTTTCTCCTTTCACTCTAGCTCCTGCACAGGGAGAAGAAAATGATACAATGGTCTACAGCTTTTGACAGTGGCGATATGAACATTACTTTGAGTTACAATACACAAAAAGACAAAGTGCTGGTAAAATCCAAAGTGTGCAAAAGTCAGAAACTGTCCACCAATTCTAGCACAAGATCGGCTCTTGTGCTCAGTAGCAACAATAGTGGGGAAAATAGGTGATGTTTTGCTCCCGAGCAAGATAGTTACTCAACCACCATTATCAATAATAATGATAACAATAATAATGTTTGTTTGTGTGTAAGTGAGAGATCTTTTTTTCCAGATTTCTTTGAAATTGCCATTGAATTTAGTTTTCCAGTTTGTGTTCTTGTGTACCAATTGAAGCTTCTTCCTATTTGGAATTAAGATTTTAGTTTATTATGTATAAACACCTATGTTAAAATACAGTTGTACAATTTTACAGTACATTTCACATGTTCAACAGAAAATAAATATTTTACTGTATATGATTAAGAAAATTAAACTTATATCTTCACATGTGAGGAGTAAAAAGAGCCCTTTAAGCTTAAAGGAAATAACATATTTGATTTCTATCATGAGATACTTATATTGACTGATAAGAAAAAAATATACGATTTTTTTTTCCATAGCCCTTCTTCGTCATCCTGCCCTACCCCTGGCAGCATGCTCAGACAGAGCCGGTTGGTTTTTTTCCCCCCCCCTCTGTGGCTTTATTTTTAATAATTGCACAACAAAGGCAATTGAGATTACAAGTTCTACAGTTTTACAACTCTTCACACACACACGCGCACACACCTTGGATTACCAAGTCAGAGTTGGTGTGACTTCTGACGTTTCAAATAGAGATGGACCGATCCGATATTACGTATCGGTCCGATACTGACCTAAATTACTGGATCGGATATCGGAGAAAAATAAAAAATGTAATCCGATCCATTAAATATCACGAAAGCACCTCACAAAACTTGCAACATGCCGTAACTCACCTCAGAACGTTAGCACGTCGGAGCAGTATGCATCACGTGATAGAGCGGCTGTGGCATGCGGGACCTGTCAGTGGTCTGGATAGCATTTGGAGCTTCGCTAGCAACCCGGCATTTCATCTCCGACAAAGTTATCCCCGGGAGAAGTAAAGCAAGTGTGTAAGTCCATCTCTAAATGTTTGTAAAGCATTCCTGCGTTAAGCTTAACAAACGACTGCCTCTTCTTGCTGCTACTTCAATCATGAAACTGCTTAATGATCAGCTGATCAGCTTTTCTGTTGCGAGTCCGTCTCTCTGGTTTGTTTTTGGCCCACTTTGCACCAGAAAGAGGAAACCAGCGGCTGAACAACAGCAGCACGTTTAAGCTTGATCAGCTGTTGTTAGAATTTATTTAATATTACTTTCTACACCAGGATCTTTTTCTTCGTAGCTGACGGCTGGTAACTATGCAGGGGCGGATCTAGCAAAGTTTAGCCAGGGGGGCCGATAGGGCATTAACAGGGAAAGGGGGCACAAAGACATACTTTTCTTTCTTATTCTCATTTAAAATGTCTAGCTTTTAATAAATAATTATCTGACACCCAAAGTTTTAATCTGATGTAAAATGAATAGAAGTCAATTACTGTATATAGTGACTATTAAGTCTAATATATATACCCTAGTAAGCTATAGTACTTTTTCCTTTGGGAAGGTACCATCTGTGCAGTCTGCAATTTTGTTGAAGAAAGATGTTGAATCTATTTAATATTTCTTGAAAAATAATTGATTTCTGTGCATTTTTTTTCACACTGCATCAAATTAAGGTTGATTACGTTGATTAAGCATCATGAGGTGGAGCGTGAGGGGTGGTTCCCCATTTTTTATTTATTTATTTTTGTTGTTGCTGGGAGTTGGAACCTTATTAGTTAGGTTGCTTAATATTTACGCTAAGTACTCTTTAAAATACCAGAATAGGGAGGATGGTGTAGGTCTAAGTTTATTAGATTGATCAGTATTGCTTTATGTCTGTCTCCACGTTGGTTGAGTGTGGAGTGAGTGCATATGAGAGCATGAGGGTGGGAATGGATGTTTGTGTCTGTGTGTGCCTGTATGTCTGTGTCTATATGTCAGGTTGGGTATCAGACGCCACCTCTCTGGGGACACCTCAGGCCCTCCAAGGTTTGGAGGCCTATCTCCACCCACCACCACTTCCCCTGCCGGTGGCGGACTCCCTCAGGTGTCGGTGTGTTGGTGGTTCTTTGTGTCTGGGGGTGGGCGTCCGGGTACACACCGGCTCACTCCTTGGCGGCCGCTTGTCGGGGCCTGGGGCCTGGGGCTCGCTCGGGCCCCTTTGGAGGTGGGGTGCCCCCGGCCTCTCGGCCTAGGGCTCGGTCACTCAGGCGCAGCTGGGGGCCGGCGGAGCTCACGGGCGCGTCACTGCAACTCCCCCTGACTTCTGCTCCGCGGCTGCTGGGCGAGCCCTCATCTGGGACTCTCCTCAGCTCTTACTGGGACAGTGGCGCGGCTGCCCCTCTGTTGGTCTTCCTTGGTCTCTTGTGTTCTGGGGGCCTCTGGATGTCTGGAGTTTTGATCTCCTCCATACCCGCTTCACACCCTGGAGGACGGGGCTGTGGCCCCCCCACACTCCCTAGCAGATCATTACATGGAGAAACCTTTGGAATGCAAGCATGCTGATCCACACAGGTATGCACACATGGGTATTCACAGACGCGGACTAAAGCTTTCTTGGCTGCTGCCTCAAAGCACACTGTGCGCTGTCTATCTTGCGTGCTGCACAATATCGTTTATTACTTAGTAAATACTGATATCTATGACTAGCTAGTTTATTGTGATGGTATGGTGCTTTGTTTTCTCTATTATTATGTTGCTCTTTGTTGTTTGCTGTCTCCTCTGTTTGTTTTTGTTTGTTTGTTTGTTTGTTTGTTTTTCTCCATACAGGTGACCCAGGAGTTTTTTTTTTTTTTTTTTTTTGTCTCTCTTCCCCCCCCCTTCTCACCGTCTCTTCTCCCCTTTGGTTTTCTTTCTTTCTCTCCCCCTCTCTCTCTCATTCATTCCCCCTGTCCTATTTATTAAAAAAAAAAAAAAAAAAAAAAAAAAAAAAAAATGACAAAGGATGAACTGAAGCTCTGCCATCACGTAATGTCGCATACTGCTGTTTCTGATGTCATTTAGAAAAAAAAAAAAAAAAAAAAAAAAAAAAAAAAAAAAAAAAAAAGATTGATCAGTATTGCTGAAATATTTTTTTTTGCATACAGGTTTAACAGAATAGCTTTAGTGTACTTGTTGTTTTAAACTTGAGTATGAACTTATACAAAATGCAGCAAGATATTTAAAAAAAAAAACAGTTTTGTTGATTAAAAACACTATATCGGATTCATATCGGTATCGGCAGATATCCAAATTTATGATATCGGAATCGGTATCGGACATAAAAAAAGTGGTATCGTGCCATCTCTAGTTTCAAACACACCATGTGGTTTTTGTCATAATCAAGCGACACTACCTGAAATGAAGTGACGGCACAGATTTGCTGCCTAAAAAAATACAACCTGCATACTACTGAGATAAAGGGTCTTAAATCAAAGAAGAATCAAAGAAAAGCTGCTTAACAGACCAAAACTTTGAATTTTGATCACTGAATTCTTTTATTTATTTATTCTCAAATTTTATCCTGATTTCTGTAAGAAAACCTTTGAGGGTTTGTTTTTTTTTTTTTTTGGGGGGGGGGGATTTATTATCTCAGTAGTGGGATTATTACCTTCACTGTTAGTATGGATACAGGTTTTAGTCAACTGTCTTCATGAAGCCTTTGCTAACCACAGAGTGTAGATCAACCCACAATTATCAAAACCACTTATTAAAGATGGTAAATAAAAAGTGGGTGCCACTTAATGGTTGGAATAATCCCCAAATTTAGACCTGCAGTTCTTAAGGTACGACCCAAACAGTTAAAAGATTTTAGAAAACAGATAAATACACATTATAACATCAGTAAGGCATAAAAGCTCGTGACAGAGCTGACCCCCTGATCTGTTTTCAGTCTTTTTTGCTAAGCCACCTGGCTCTGGGCTCCATCTTTATATTTAACACACAGACACACAAGAGCAGCATTAGTCATCACATCAAACACAGAAGGTAACCACAAAATCTTGGACTTCTTTTAATTAAGGTAATTCTGACTTTTTGCCAAACTACATGTACAAATCTTGCTTACTTGCATAGTCACCACCCAAAGGCCCATGCTGAGCCAGGAAAAACCATGTTTAGCACTGGTTTAGAGCATGCAATTACAGGCAGTCATGGGAGGCTAAACCACTGTATCCAATGACGTTAAATAGTAGGTTTGATATTTGGTGAGCCAATTAGAAAAATAGTATTGTTAGTGCTTGAAGCAGTCTATCCACGTGATAACACTTCAGATTTGTCATTTTAAAAAGGAAGAATATGTTGGCTATCACAACATGCTGGCCATGATAACAATGGCACTGGTCTACAAGAAAGCAGGAAAACATAGCACAACATAAAAACACCCCAGCAAAGAAGCATGAATTATGTAGTTATTTACTGCAATGGCTTTGCATCCTTCCCCCACTGTCCACCAATTTTTCAAAAGACTGTATTTAAATGATGGAAGGACTATCATGCCACCCATTGGGTATAATTAACTCCCACAGTCCTCCTCCTGTCGCCATCTTTATGTTTTGATACTGGATGCTCGCAGTAGCAATTCGGCAGTAACGAGGCAGACCTGCTCCAAGGTGAACTCTGCTTTGTTGTCCTTTTTAGCTCTAACTGGTAACAAAATTTGTAAAATGAAACTAGTGACTGACACCATACAATTATCAGGTAAGAGTTTATTTAGGGAATGGAAGAAAGATAACACCGTCTTTTCCTCAGAATTCTTCACAATATTCGTGCTGCTATAGGAGTCACCCCCTGCAGGCATTTACAAGAATGCAGGTTTAAGACGCTTCTGCACTGGCTTCATTTTTTAGACCCGGGAGCTTTGCCTGTCTACGTATTCATATACAGTTAAAACACACTTTACCCCCTTTGAGTCATTTGTTCTTCACCACAAGATGGTTAGCTTTCGGTTTTTCCTCAAGTGATGAGCACCAGCAAAAGTAGTGACTATTGTCTAATATCTGCCAGCAATGCAGCAATAACGCATCATAAGAGGACACACAACCATATACTGGCAGTTGCAATATCTTTACAGTTACACTAAGCAGAGAAAAAAGATAAGCACAGTTCTTTACTACAATAAGGAGTCGATATGACTGCCGCCTCATAGCTGAAACTGTCAAACACCAACTGCGCAAAACAAGACCAGCTCATGTGTTGATTGGCTCTCCAGGAGCAGGACAACCACCTTTCGCCTATAAATTTTTATTCAGTAACACGTGTCTTTTTAATGTCTCTGGTTTTAATGTAGCTGATAGGGCTGCTCGATTATGGCAAAAATGATAATCACGATTATTTTCACTGAAATTGAGATCACGATTATTTGACGATATTTATTTAACCCTTTAAGATCTACCATAGAACCAAGTCCGCCAGAGCTGCTTTTTTTTTTTTTTTTTTTTTAACATGCTGTAGTGCCATTTGTGGGAGCATTTTAAGTTGCTATACATCAATACAACTGTTATAGCCCATATTTTAAAAATGTGTATGTATTAAGTCCATAGTAACTACATTAATTGCAAAAAAGTGCAATAAACTACAAAAAAATTGAAAATCATTTTTGTTTTGTTTTTTTACATATATTTCTACTTGGAGAAATTTAAGAGGTTTATCCCTCAAAACTTTAAATACAAAAAAGTTGCAAAAAATAGTTTACAACAACAGGAAATTTATTTTGAGTGTCTTCATAGTTTTATTTTTGGAGATACAGCAATTTTTATATACTGCAGGAAAAACAAAAAAACAATCCTATGATGCAAATTTGCAAAGAATGTGCATGTGCATCAAAATAAACTATTTCCAGCTGTGCAATTCGAGTTCTAAGGCCTACAAGTAAAAAACTACATTTTCCGCGAAAATGACGTCACTTGCGATAGTTCGTGTTGACGTCTTTTTCAATGTGGGAAGTGTTAAGAACAGCTGATCGGATCGGCAAAGCGTGTTTCTGGAATATTATGTTTTTGTTCCTGCAAGCACTTTTTATGCAATTTTTGCAAAGCTATATGTGGAAGGAAACCGTGACCTAGGACAAGCTGATGGCATAAGATGTAAATACAACTCCTCTGGTTTCATATGGAAAAAAAATTATTGTGCTAGCTTAGCGGTTCAGGTTCTACAGGGATTTAAAAATAGTTATACAAAACGAGCATGCTGCTCTGACCGGCTTTAAAGGGTTAACAATAACAATGTATTGAATAATGACTTTAAAAAATAATATAAAATAGTGTGCAAATACAGATAACAGTGCAAATGTTTGCAATATAAGAAATAAATGAAAAATGTAAACTTTGCAGTGTTGCTCTGTGGTGCAGCTACGACACCATAGCAAAGTTTACACACTGTGTCTACTTGATCCACGTCTGACTCCGCGAACCCATAATGTTTCCACACCACTGAAGTTTGTTTTTTTTTTACCTCTCTTTTCAACCAACGGCAGTCCACTCCTCTCCAAATAACTTCTGCTTAGCTCTCCGAGCTTCCCTCGGGTCCTCTTAATTGTTGTGACGCGTGTTCGAAATGCAGACCAGTGCGCTTGATTTGCCACACGGAGCAGCGCGAGAGTAAAGCATGAGGGAGGGGCTAATAATCGGCTCAGTCATTTTTAATGATCGTTGAAAGCCCAGATCGTAATCGTGATTAAAATTCGATTAATTGAGCAGCCCTAGTAGCTGATGTCAATACTTTTTTCCATTTTTTTCCTACTATTATTGGCCTAATCCCCTCCAAACACATTTATTTAAAAAATAATAATAATCAATGAAGGAACAATTTTGTAAACACCTTCATGATAACACTGCTTCATGTATTAATGGCTTCTACTCCTATACCAGTACTGATGGGAGTTTCCACACCCATCAGTTGATGGGTTTGTGCACATCCACTAGAATAAATGGCTTCAGGGCTTTGATGACATCAGAGTTGGCACATGTACACGCAACATTAGTGAGCCTTGAACATGTCCCAGCCTAGTTGGGATTGAACAAAACTGATGATGTGATGCAAAAACAGAATGCCATCTAATAATCAGTATATCTGGATTACCTTATTTTAATAACAGCATTTACTATAATTGTAATCATTTAAATTAAAGCCATATTTATTGCATGGTGCCACATTTCCCCATATTTACTGAAACTTTTCCACATGGTTTACAGATTATGGTTTACATTTCACAAACTTTGCTGCGTGATTTCATCTTCACCTTCTACCTGCACAGCAGGTCATTTGCTCTTTACTGCCCACTGGTTAACAGAATCGCTCATCTAATCAGTGCTCAACATCCAATTCAGTCTCGCTATCTGCTGAACTAGTAACAAATGTGAGACACACCTGAGGAATAAACAGAGGTCTCTTTCTGTGATGTGGAGGAATGCATTGAAACCGTTGTCTTTTTGATCCAATACAATCTAACAAAGGGTTAATAAGGCAGATAAAAGCAAGACTGCTAACCTGTAACCATGGTACCTGAAAATGTCAGGCAACAAAAGACTTGAGCGTCACAGACGCTGCCAAAAAACACACACCAACTCTTACTCTCCCACTTCCTCGCTCCCTCCCTCTTCCTCTCTGGCTTCTTTCTGAGCCCCGGGTTTTTATGACAACTCCGATCACGTGGAAAATTTGACCCAGCACCTTTCTATCCTGTTCAGCTCAGCAGTGTTAGATACTGTGAGTTTTGTTTATGGGCAGCTATGTGCAACTGGGGGAATTAATATGTTAATTTGGAGAGACACAAATTTGATTGTGCACTGTCACTTTATCTTCCATCTGTCACCCCTCAGCCAGAAACCTTGCCAGCTGAGCTCTTCCTCTCCCCTGCTCCTTTTTCCCAACAATGTTACAAGGCTGGCTGGTCAACCCATCATTCCTCTGGCCCTGAGTGACGCAATACAGGGTGAGATAACATCTGGCTTGGCAATTCTATTACCCATTAAAAAGAGTGGAAGCAACGAGGTCAGCACTTCAGTGCAAGAGCTGTTCTCAGAACAAACAGAAAGACCTAGATTAATTATTGCCATTTTATTTTCTTCCATGTTTGATTTAAGAAGCTGTTACCAAATGTGCTGATAGAAATATAATTTCAAGAGCTTTCCCACCATTTGTAATAGACATAAATATGGTTCAGGATTTAAGCCAATTAAAAATGTTATTTTAGAGACTTAACCCAAAGATATGATTTTTTTCTTCCCTTAACAAGAACTACTACTGTGCCACAGATCTGCGACTCATCAGATCTAGGGCATCCTCCACGGTACAGTGAGCTTAGGCCTTCTCATGGAGATTTTTTTTTTGTCCGACTACTGATCTCTGAAGTGATTAACTCATAAGGTACACAACACAATCTTGAGACCTAATTATTAATTTAGATCATACTACATATGAAATGGACAATTGTAGGGACAGGACATTTAAAAATCTGAATTTTTTTTTTTTTTTAATATGTTTATTAAGATTTTTCATATAAAGAAAAAACAAAACAGACAACACAACAGTAAGGGCAACCCCCCCCCCCCCCACACACACACACACACAAATAAGGCAAAAGATTACACTGCATCAGCAAAGATACTACTTCAACACTGGCAAGAAACAAAAATAAAACGCTAGGGTGGTAGACTGAATTATCAATCAAAGAGAACTTTGTTTGAATACATGATCTAAAAATGGCTGCCACACATTAAAAAAAAAAAAAACTTACTAAGTTTGTCCTCTAATGTACACCTAATTCTCTCCATATGCAGTAGAGCAGTCACTAGCCCGTCTGGGCCTAAACTCTGCTGCAGGTCCATATATCAAATGATCACTGTGGCATTACTGAGAGTTAAAACACTGTCTTAAGTCTTTCATCTTTAATAAAATGATCAGCGTTCTGCTCTACCAGGTGTAACAACTGAGTTTAACATCCAGGCATCCATGAAAACGGAATTTTTGACATTTAACGGAGTTAGAAGTTAGCAGGAAGTTAGCTCGCTAGCTTCCATCTAAATACAATATAGCATGTCCTGACTGCGGGGTTTTGGAAACAAATTAAAACGTACAGCTCTGTTATCACTTCCAACATAAATGAAGACAGAAAACTAAACAGCAGTGATGTTTGTAGGGTTACTGAAGTTTGGCTAGCTGGTATATAGATTCTGATTCTGATTCTGATATAAAGATGTGCTACGTGACCGCTAGCGACACAGCTATGTTAGCATAATATAAACAAGCTAACTTTTTTTCCCACTCGATAAAAGTTAACGTTGTGGAGGTAAGCATCAACAACACAGAGCTCTCAGTTCACACTCCTTTATTCGTCTCCAACATCAACTGCGCATATCGCGCCACAAAACACAGGAACACACTTCCTATACACTGGGTGTGAGTGGAGCCCTCTAGTGGTCCACCACAACATGAGGGTTCTCAGTGGTCAGGAACAAATGTAATCGCATGGCAGGATGCTGTAAAAAAGGACCAAACTTCAGCCAGGAGAACTGAGATAATCCATCCACAATACGAGGTTAGTCATTCATATACTGCTGCATGGTCTGTGCTGTAGTTACATCGTAAGGTTTTAAAAACTGAGCTTAAATAAATGATTAGCGGTAATAAAAGCCGAGGGAGGTCAACGGTGATCACTGACTGTTTTAGGAGCTTTTTGAGGTTAAACAGAAGAAAATACAGGGAGTGCAGAATTATTAGGCAAATGAGTATTTTGTCCACATCATCCTCTTCATGCATGTTGTCTTACTCCAAGCTGTATAGGCTCGAAAGCCTACTACCAATTAAGCATATTAGGTGATGTGCATCTCTGTAATGAGAAGGGGTGTGGTCTAATGACATCAACACCCTATATCAGGTGTGCATAATTATTAGGCAACGTCCTTTCCTTTGGCAAAATGGGTCAAAAGGACTTGACAGGCTCAGAAAAGTCAAAAATAGTGAGATATCTTGCAGAGGGATGCAGCAGTCTCAAAATTGCAAAGCTTCTGAAGCGTGATCATCGAACAATCAAGCGTTTCATTCAAAATAGTCAACAGGGTTGCAAGAAGCGTGTGGAAAAACCAAGGCGCAAAATAACTGCCCATGAACTGAGAAAAGTCAAGCGTGCAGCTGCCAAGATGCCACTTGCCACCAGTTTGGCCATATTTCAGAGCTGCAACATCACTGGAGTGCCCAAGAGCACAAGGTGTGCAATACTCAGAGACATGGCCAAGGTAAGAAAGGGTGAAAGACGACCACCACCGAACAAGACACACAAGCTGAAACGTCAAGACTGGGCCAAGAAATATCTCAAGACTGGTTTTTCTAAGGTTTTATGGACTGATGAAATGAGAGTGAGTCTTGATGGGCCAGATGGATGGGCCCGTGGCTGGATTGGTAAAGGGCAGAGAGCTCCAGTCTGACTCAGACGCCAGCAAGGCGGAGGTGGAGTACTGGTTTGGGCTGGTATCATCAAAGATGAGCTTGTGGGGCCTTTTCGGGTTGAGGATGGAGTCAAGCTCAACTCCCAGTCCTACTGCCAGTTTCTGGAAGACACCTTCTTCAAGCAGTGGTACAGGAAGAAGTCTGCATCCTTCAAGAAAAACATGATTTTCATGCAGGACAATGCTCCATCACACGCGTCCAAGTACTCCACAGCGTGGCTGGCAAGAAAGGGTATAAAAGAAGAAAAACTAATGACATGGCCTCCTTGTTCACCTGATCTGAACCCCATTGAGAACCTGTGGTCCATCATCAAATGTGAGATTTATAAGGAGGGAAAACAGTACACCTCTCTGAACAGTGTCTGGGAGGCTGTGGTTGCTGCTGCACGCAATGTTGATGGTGAACAGATCAAAACACTGACAGAATCCATGGATGGCAGGCTTTTGAGTGCCCTTGCAAAGAAAGGTGGCTATATTGGTCGCTGATTTGTTTTTGTTTTGTTTTTGAATGTCAGAAATGTATATTTGTGAATGTGGAGATGTTATATTGGTTTCACTGGTAAAAATAAATAATTGAAATGGGTATATATTTGTTTTTTGTTAAGTTGCCTAATAATTATGCACAGTAATAGTCACCTGCACACACAGATACCCCCCTAAAATAGCTAAAACTAAAAACAAACTAAAAACTACTTCCAAAAACATTCAGCTTTGATATTGAGTTTTTTGGGTTCATTGAGAACATGGTTGTTGTTTAATAATGAAATTATTCCTCAAAAATACAACTTGCCTAATAATTCTGCACTCCCTGTACAAAGCATTAAACATGTTAACAACACAAAAGCCATATTAAATGCAGACTACTTTATCCCCTGAAGTAGGATTCGTCACATCATCACTTAATAATCGGATTGTCTTAGCAATTACCATTCCAAACAAAATTGTCATTTGTGCAGCAGAGCTGAGATGTAAAAGGGAAGAGGAAGATCCAAACAATGCAGTTATCGAGTCCAGCTCTATTGTGCAGTTGTACATATCAGAAAAACATTTAAAGATGTCCAACCAATAGTTGTACAATTTGGGGCAAGTCCAAAATAAATGAGTAAGAGAGCCTTGTCCAAGTTTACCACGGACTAATCGACTAATAGAAGGAAAAATCTTGTGGAATTTAGTTTTTGAATAATGAAGTCTGTGAAGCACTTTGAATTAACTGATGCCTTGCATTTATAGAACAAGAATGGAATCCTACACAGACTCCTCTCCCACACCTCATCTCCAATTAGCATTATTATTTTTTGGGTGTGTTTTCTGTCCATTGTTACAGTGGCAGATTTTCACATTAAATACAGCCAGAGCAGGATAGGGCAGGATAATCCAGATCAGCAAAAAGTTACAACTTTGAGAGGTTCCCCCCCGTCTCCTCTTGGCTCTGTATGACACCAACGAAAGCAGATATCCCCAATATGGCCTTGTCAGGTAGCCAATCAGAAGAAAGCTGGCTTAAAGGAAGAGGAGTAAAAACACAGTGGGTTCTGAGGTGCCCAGTGTAAATTATGGTTATTTTGAACTGTGAATTATGCAAAGCCACTCCAGTATATTTTAAAGAAAAATAAATCAAGGAGCATTTGGAAATGAGCATAACAGACCTCCTTTACAATCAAAAACAATAAAGAGGAACAAGAAGTTTGCTTTTATTTCATTTTATTTTTTTTATCTAGTTATTTTGAAATCTTTCTGGTATTAACTTCTTGATCTTTTAAGAGAGGACAGTGCTTATTGTCCTCTTTTCTTTACTTGATTCCATTTCAGTCTTTTTCCTGCAGTTACAACCATGGCAGTGTTAAAGTTGTCATACACAATGTGAGATAACATAGACGACACATAGATTTTATGGAGTACATCAATTTAATTATAGTCGGCTCTACTTGTACCTTAAAAGCAGCGCTGCTGATAAGCCTGCATCACTTTGTCAGATTTTATTCCCAGCTCCAGCTGCAGCATCTGTGCTGCTGTGTAAGGCAACTACAGTCTACAATTTTAGCAATGTAACGCAAGACACGATGCGCAACACAGATCTAATAAATCTGGATACAATGTGTTATGTGTGAGTAGTGATAGGAATTGATAAGAATTTAGCAATTCCAATTCCATTATCGATATCACTTATCGATTCCCTTATCGGCTCCACTTTGAGATCCACCACCATCTCTAAGCAGCATATCAAAGACATTAAGTTTGTGCAAATCAATTACATACTGCGTGGTTAAACGCTTGTGCATGTTGGAGGTATTTCCGCTCTTTGTTGTGATTAGTGTTAGTGTCACTGCTTAAGTAAATATTACACAGAACATTTTTCTTAAAAGTAAAGCAGTACATTATTTAATTACAGCCAGGAGAAAGACATTTGTTATAGTATTCGTAACATTGCTTTCATGTTACAATGTAAAATAATCTGAAACACTGTCTCACTTGGCTAGCTTACCGTTAGCATGATGTCTGTGCAGGTGTTTGCGAAGAGCTGAAGTTGTGTTAACCGTATAATGCAGCTGCTTCTGTCCTGGAGCAGACTACACTTTACCATCGTGCTCTCATTCTTTTGTGCAATAAAAATAAGAGTACTGTCCATATCCACACTGGAGACTGCTCCACTAGTTTCCTCCTCCAACACAGGAACTGATATCAACTGATCGACGTGAGTGTGCAAGAACCAATCAGGGAGATCAATAGGCAAGCAGAGTAACACTTCCAAGGAATTAGAGTACTGGGAACTGGATCTCTACAAGAACTAGTTCTTGATTCCCATCCTTAGGTGCGGTATGTGTGAGTAAAAGAGCATCGCACACTGAATCATATGCTACAACATATAACTGAAATTCCTCAAATATTGGTTTCCATTTTATAATCTCAATGGTGCAATCATGAGGTCATACCATACAAACAAGGCTTCCAACATTTATTGGATTTCATTTATTTAATACATTTGTTGTAGCTGTCACATGGTGAGACGTCATCCCAAGTTTCTGACAATGAAAATTTCTTGCAGGCCATCTTTAGTTGTAGGATCATTACAAAAGCCATGGCTCTAAAACAGTGGTCTTATGTTACACAGTGAGAGTGGTTCAAAGATATCACGAGGATTAGCTAGAGCTGGGCGATATGAGATTTTTTCATATCACGATATGTTTTTTTCCATTTCAGGCGATAACGATATCTATCACGATATAAGCCAAATAACTATATTTGTAAGATTTAAATGTGCCGTTGCTCACAAGTAAAATGTGAAATAATCAGCAGCTTGTTTTTATTTAAATATTTATTTCCCATAATAAATTCAACAGGGTAGATGTACTTAAGGAACATGAGACTTTTTCAGATAAATAAAGGCAAATATTGCAAACTACACAAAAGGCAGCCGCTAAAGCGTTTAAGTTTCAAAATAGAACAAACGAAACAGACTAAATTGTCAATTCCACTTAGAAACAAAATATTAATTCTAAAAATAAATCTTAGTTTGTTTTACAGAAGAACAGACAAAACTGACTAACTTTTGTCAATATCAAATAAACTGAGAACTAAAAGGAAATTCTCAATCTCTCCTTGTTGTATAGCTGAGCTTTTCAAACAGTTTTAACAGTTACTTTAGTCTGACAAAAGCCGAATGACGAATTAGCGCTTCCAGTCAGAGACTGAGGCTACGTCCACACGTACACGGGTATTTTTGAAAACGGAGATTTTCCGTTTTCGTTTTAAAAAATAATCCCGTCCACACATAAAGGCAGAAATGAAGGAAAACGCTGCTATGAACATGCCAAAGCAGCAGGTGGCGCTAGATTCCTAACCGTGCAGAAATATTGGCCAATCAGAAGTCTAGAAGCCTCGGTGGGAAAAAGTAAACAAAGCTGGGGCATAGAAGCAGAACCGAGTCGTATGTGTGGAGGGACAGTAACTGTGTGTATATGTAAGCATTTAAACACTGCAGAGAGTAGAATTAACAGTAACAGTATTGTAGAAATTCATTTCACCGAAACAATAACGTGGCGCACAGTGTGACGCATGCACCAGTTTATTGTATTTGTCAGACTTGAAATAGCCGAAATACCTTCAAACTACGGAACTTCTATGGCTCTTCCGTTCGACAATCTCTCCGGCATTGGAACCATCATCTGTTTTCTCTTCGGTCACGCTCAGTTGATTTTTCTAGTCGGCACACTCATTTCCTCCATTACGCGCTGGCTCCATTACCCGCTGGCTGCTTCCCAAACAAACACACGTGCGGCTTGGCACTTGTGCTGTACGTAACAAGTCACGCGGCGTGACGCTGCGGCTGTGATTGGTTCGGCTCTGCGCTACTTAATTTGGATTGGCTGACCTTTTTTTTTTTTTTTTTTTTTTTTTTTTTAAGAGGACAAGAGCGGCGAGGTCTATCGCGATAGCTTAATTTCTCTATCGAGTAAAAGTTATATCGTGATACATATCGTTATCGTTCTATCGCCCAGCTCTAGGATTAGGTTACGTGGCCATGGTTTTGCCTGGGACAAAAAAAATTAATTAAATAAATAAATATAATAATATAGTATATAGTCTGATTTATTCTGCTACCTAGTAAGAACCATCAATATTCTCAGAGACTCATCACTTTTTCAAGTGCTACAAGTCCAACAAATCATGGATAAGCAGACTAAGAAACAGCTTTTACCCTGCAGCCAGCATCACTCTTAAGTCTGGATAATCATATGAAATAGCTTATCCTTATGTGTAAAATAAAAAATGGAGAGCTGTAAATTTCCTCCAGAAAAAAAGACTTTACATCTTTCTATAAGACGAATCACTAAAATGTCCGCGTTTAACCCCAGATACTATACAGTCTGCTAAACTAACAGACCCAATCAAAAGAGTTATAATGTGGTTATCTGAAAATCTGTTATCATATAGTGGTTCAATTAAAAGAGAAGCACAATACGGGACATTTATTTTAACTATGACAGCTCTTATCAATTTGCAATCCTTGCCATATGTTATTGTTCCAAGAACTTGGCCTATAAAAGACTATTAAAATGGAGAGAACAGGTTCATTAAAGCCTTCAGATAAGATTGCCAGAAAGCAGCACACAAAAGTACAAACAGTCATGAGACCAAAGTGTGACAACTCAACAGCTCACACATTCATGCCCTCTGGGGCAAAGCTCTGAAAGACTGCACTGCATGGGGCGGATATAGGGGTAGCATCAGGCTAGCCTCCTGAGTGCTGCACCCAGAAAGCTGTATTACCTAGTTCACTAAAGCATGTGATAGCTTTCCTTCTCAACATCTGATGCAGATAGCTATGAAAACCCCTGAAAACTACGGTTCAAGCAGAAACAAGAGTAGGGACAGTGCCAAGGTAATGGTGTATTAAAAGCCAATAAATAAATAAAGAGCATGCTGTACAAGTAAAAACAGAACTATCTTGCAGTTCTTTCGGGGAACTCTGGAGCACCCACAAGTCAGAAATGGGCCACAAGCTGTACAAGTGACACGAGTGAAAGCAGTCAGCTGGATACTACAGAGAAACACTCCATTCACAAAAATTCACAAGTTGTGACTGCTACTATTTTTGAGTTTGAAAACCCTGCACAGTGCTGTGCCAGTGGAAAAAACGTTATCTGCCATCTTCAAATGTGCTTTCGTGTGTGTGTGTGGTGAAAATGTAGTGTGAGATAAACTCAAAAGTCAGTCAGCAGACTCAAACACACATGCAGTAACACAAATACAGCTCGAGTCTGTTGCAGACCATAACAAAGTGACGCAAAACCATTTTCTACCAGCTCTAAGCCAAAACTGAAGCTAAAGTTAAACCACCTAACTTTACGTAACAGTCTGCTACTAGCAATAACAAAACTCTATCAGAGATTGAGCTCACGTCTATAATGAAATGGCATTTGTTTCAAACTAACAGTTACAATTGCACTGTTTAGAGTAGCAGCACAGCAGAATTCATCATCTAGAGGTAAGCTGGAGCGTGTGACCTGCTCAGGCCAACACTGAGGAAAGTAAAGGGTAAAAGACACACTACAGGCTACTATAATCTCAAGCTGCTTTTGCACAAAGCTCTAAAATATCAGTAGAATCAGGACAAGACATTGCCTTAAGTTGTGCTTTCTAACATGGAGGAGAAATGTTTCACTTTAGCTTTGGTCCTACATTTGAAAATAGTGGTCATCTTCTTAAACCAGACTAACTAGTAGTGAATTCACCAGACTATTTCCTGCAATACTGGACATCAAGCAGTCTATACGAAAAAAACTTACAAGTTAAAGACAGCTGCAGTGTAGATATAAAAAAAACTATTATTAATAAAAGTAGATAAATAAAAGTAGATGTAACATGGATGTTTATAAATCGTGGATGACATTTTTAACCATTTCAATGACTCCTAAACTAAACCATTCTCAAACAGGTAAGATCCAAGGACATAGCATATCTGTGTTGATATAGTCAATGTTCCCTTCTGAGTACCAACAAAACTATGGACAAGGCTAATTCACAGCTGTTTCTGCTTCACTTCTTCTCTTTACATCCACCCCGAACCGTCATTCTGTTTCACAGGAAAAGTACGAGAAGTACCATCAAGTTCTTGGAAAAAAGGGAGGTCGTGGTTTTACAGACAGGAAAAAATACAACTTGCAAACACATGTTTGGGCAAGTCTTAAGGGAGCATTCCAGACAGCACGTTCAGTGAAAACTCTTGGTTTTGTTGATGACAAAACGCAGAAAACTATGTTTTTTCATTCCAAAAAGAGGTAAAACACTCAGCCTGCTTGCTGGAAGGTCTTCTTTATCAAATCAGCAGCTGTCGGACATGATGAGTGCAAAGCCAAATTAATTTGCATTACATTATATCACTGCTCTCAGAGTACAGCAAAGTCATTGTGCCAAATCACCTACCTGCAGATTTAAACTCACTGTTTTGAGTATAATTTAAACTAACAACTATGACTACATGAAGTTTACTATAAGTACCCAAATCGTGTAGTCATAATAATCAAAGCTGAGTATGGAAAGCTGAATACGAAAACATATGGTATAATTTTTAGCCATTACATTAGACCAGTTTTGACATGACAACAGTTTTTCTTTGTTTGTTTTTCATATATATTTATTTATTTTTTTTCCTTGGATCAAAGACAGGAACAAAAGAAAAGTATATGAATATCAGCCAGGTTGCTATTTTAACGCAACTGTACTAATACTGGCTGAGAATAATTTATTGACAATTGATTACTCCATGATTAGGACCTCTGGGTGGGGTTTTATTCCTAGTCAAATACATATAATTTAAATAGTAAGACTGTCAACGAGTTCTCTGAGGGGATGGCAAGACCATTAAGGCAGCTCTTGTGTATATAGACAGGTGGAGATTCTGTCAATATACCAGGGGCCTGAAACAGAAGAAAGTTTAACATTTCAAGGTTCAAGGTTCTTTATTTGTCACATGCATAGTTATACAAGTATAACACACAGTGAAATGTAGTCTGACACGCTCCTCGACATGTGCAAAAATTTGGGGGGGGGGGTGGGGGGGGGGGGTGTAGAGGAAGAACATATATATATATATATATATATATATACATACATATACACATACATACATACATACATACAGTATATACACTGGGTGAATGTGCAGTAGTAGCAGCTAGCAGGTGAATTCTGTACATTAATATGAATAGACATCTGACTATTTTACAGGATAGACAATATAAACTAGAGCTGGGCGATAGAACGATAACGATATGTATCGCGATATAACTTTTACTCGATAGAGAAATTAAGCTATCGCGATAGACCTCGCCGCTCTTGTCCTCTTAAAATAAAAAAAAATAAAAAAAATAAAAGTTTAGCCAATCCAAGCTAAGTAGCGCAGCGCCGAACCAATCACAGCCGCAGCGTCACGTCGCGTGACTTGTTACGTACAGCACAAGTGCCAAGCCGCACGTGTGTTTGTTTGGGAAGCAGCCAGCGGGTAATGGAGCCAGCGCGTAATGGAGGAAATGAGTGTGCCGACTAGAAAAATCAACCGAGCGTGACCGAAGAGAAAACAGATGATGGTTTCAATGCCGGAGAGATTGTCGAACGGAAGAGCCATAGGAGTTCCGTTGTGTGAAGGTATTTCGGCTATTTCAAGTCTGACAAAAAACAGAGTAGCGTGCACTGTAAATTGTGCCGAAAGCAAGTCTGGAAATACAATAAACTGGTGCATGCGTCACACTGTGCGCCACGTTATTGTTTCGGTGAAAAGAATTTCTACAATACTGTTAATTCTACTCTCTGCAGTGTTTAAATGCTTACATATACACACAGTTACTGTCACTCCACACATACAACTCGGTTCTTCTTCTATGCCCCAGCTTTGTTTACTTTTTCCCACCGAGGCTTCTAGACTTCTGATTGGCCAACATTTCGGTACGGTTAGGAATCTAGCGCCACCTGCTGCTTTGGCATGTTCATAGCAGCGTTTTCCTTCATTTCTGCCTTTATGTGTGGACGGGATTATTTTTTAAAACGAAAACGGAAAATCTCCGTTTTCAAAAATACCCGTGCACGTGTGGACGTAGCCTCAGTCTCTGACTGGAAGCGCTAATTCGTCATTCGGCTTTTGTCAGACTAAAGTAACTGTTAAAACTGTTTGAAAAGCTAAGCTATACAACAAGGAGAGATTGAGAATTTCCTTTTAGTTCTCAGTTTATTTGATATTGACAAAAGTTAGTCAGTTTTGTCTGTTCTTCTGTAACACAAACTAAGATTTATTTTTACAATTAATATTTTGTTTCTAAGTGGAATTGACAATTTAGTCTGTTTTGTTTGTTCTATTTTGAAACTTAAACGCTTTAGCGGCTGCCTTTTGTGTAGTTTGCAATATTTGCCTTTATTTATCTGAAAAAGTCTCATGTTCCTTAAGTACATCTACCCTGTTGAACTTATTATAGGAAATAAATATTTAAATCAAAACAAGCTGCTGATTATTTCACATTTTACTTGTGAGCAACGGCACATTTAAATCTTACAAATATAGTTATTTGGCTTATATCGTGATAGATATCGTTATCGCCTGAAATGAAAAAAACATATCGTGATATGAAAAAATCTCATATCGCCCAGCTCTAATATAAACATATTTAAAGTTAAAGGAATTGAAATGTACATTGTGCCTTGGTTTAGAGTGTCTGGAAGAGAGTCCTGTCTCAGTCAATTATAGATGATGTGAGCGGGCGGGTGTGTGTGTTTAGGGCACGGATGGCTTGGGGATAGAAGCTCCTCTTGAGTCTCTCTGTCCTTGCCCGGAAGATGCGGAACCTTCTACCAGATTGCAGAAGTTGGAACAGTTTGTTGCCTGGATGGGACGGGTCCTTCAGTATCTGCGCTGCTCTAGTCCGGCATCTCCTGGTGTAGGTGTCCTGAAGCGGGGGGAGAGCAATCCTGCAGCAGCGTTCTGCTGTACGGATCACTCTCTGGAGAGCTTTTTGGTCCTTCACACAGCTGTTCCCAAACCACGATGTCATGTTCTGTGTGAGGATGCTCTCCACAGCGCCTGTATAGAAAATCCTGAGGATCTTTGGAGAGACCCTGAACTTCCTCAGTTGTCGTAGGTGATACAGGCGCTGCCTAGCCTTTTTGGTCTGGACCTGAATGTGGGCAGCCCATGTCAGGTCTGAGGTGATGTGAACACCAAGATACTTGAAGGACTGCACCCTCTCCACTGGAGCTCCATTGATGATAATGGGCTTGTAGTCTCTGTGCTGACCCCTTCTTTCCAAAACAGAATTTTCGATATCTGACATCACTAATGATAAACATCTGTATCATGTTAGGTAGTCATACAAAGGTGTATTATTTTAATACGTCAATGCGCAATAAGATGAAAATCACAAACATGGATGGGCAATTCATTTTCCCAAGAAACCACAAGAGAATTCGGGACTGTTCTGGAGGGTCGGACCAATAATACTGAGCAGAATTGACTTCAGCTTAACAATATTATCTCTTTGTAAACTTACACAGTACAACAGTTCCAGTTTCTGATGTGGCCCGTTGGAAAATATAATTGCCCATCCCTGGTGTAGATTATTTTTCTCCTTACAAAACGAAGAAACTATGATTGGATACAAATATGAGGAACTTAAAAAAAAATTTAATAAAAGGTAAAAGCAAGACCAAAACCAGGAATGAAAATTTTCAATGCTGCTGACGGTGTGACAGTATAATTTAACAGGCTTATTATTAATACTGCAGTCCAATCATTAAATACGTAATATAAAAAATACAGAATTGTAATTAACATGTTAACGGTATTTTAGGGTGTGTAGGACCGACAATTTTATAGCGTTTTTCTGGCAAACAGAAGACAATGTTTTCCTTTTATCATTAGCATTTTAACAATAAAGATGTTTTAAGTTCGGTAAATTAAACTGGACTTTAAGAAAATGCTGGTTAAATATATTTTAATCACAGTCCTGGTGATTTTTCTTTGGTGGAAGGCCAAAACCCTCAAACGGAGTATTAGAGTCTCTACAATAAAATATTTAAAAAATATTTCATTTGCATTTTGAAAATAAAGCAGAAAATCTGAGAGTAAAAACTGAAAAACTGCAAAGCTGAAAAACAACCAACACATACTTTACTTCGTGATGATCACCAGAAAGAGTCACCTTACCCAAAAACTGCTTATGTCCTTCTACGTCTGCTCCTAAGAGGGCATATTAACATACTGTGAGTGTGTGTGTGTGTCTGTCTACTCTGACAGCTTCAGTTGCAAAGACGAAAGGGTTTAAGCAGATCATCAGACGCCCTCCTTAGGAGATCGTTACAGTTCCCATTACCTCAAAAAAACCAACAGGATCATCATAAAAGATGAATCCCAACAGTGGACATTTTCTGTTTGAGCGTAGGCTAGCAGATGATCCAGGACATAAAAACAATAAACACATTTTTTAAGAGAATCAATCTGGCAATCAATGCTCATAGAATATAAAAGTAAAATATCTTGTATATTGTTGTAGATTATTTAAGTCTTTTTTTTCTTTGATGTCTGAATTAAGATAACATACAATTTCCCTGTACAGGTGAAATGACAATAAAATATTTTTTATGTGACCCTAATACTTTCTGGAGGGCCCTTGTAGGTTTTAAACGCACGAAAAACATTACGAGTATATTCAGAGAAATACGCAAACAGATATAAGTCCAGCGGACGTTACCAAGGACATCATTCTCCTCTACGGTTGCCATGGTGAATCCTAGAATCGACACTCCATTGATGACGACTTTTTAATAGTCGTCGCGCACGCGCTCGGCTCGAACCCAGTTGTTTAAACCAATTCCATGTTATTTTTCCTCCCCGTCTCTCTGACTCTCTCCAGGAATAAAACCACAACAATGACTGCAACAGGCCTGAAACGTTCAGGTCCAGCCCAACATGAGCAGAAATACAGGCGTTTCACCAAAACCTGAGCTAATAAAATGAGCATTTCAACACCACTTTACTTTTCCTGACGCTGGCACGTCTGCGCAGACTTGGCAGCCACTCAGGGTTGCATTGACTTGTTGGTGGTAATGACAGCGTGTCTTGTCTGACATCTGAGACAGCTAAAGGAAACGTCTTAAACAAGTGCTAGCTGATATTATCAGGTCTAAATGATTGTGAGGTGAAGAAAAGCTCAAAGACAGCGTTGCTCATATCGGCCAGCTACCACTGCTGCTGCTGCTCCACTAGCTTGTTAGCTTAGTATAGCGCTAGCTCGCTAGCTATTTAGCCTCCTAACGTTACGCCCGTGTGTGATTTGGAGTTTTCTTTGCTAGACGATGTGTCACTGTGCGCTCTTCGCACACTACCTTCACGTTACAATGTGTCAACTCAACAGCCATGCAGCGATTAAAGAGGAAAAAACGGCAAAGCGTCACCGCGACCCCAGCTGGATACCTGACCAGGCAGGAGACAGCATGCATTGGGGGAACCTGCCACTCAAACCTCGATCAGTCACGATGATCCTCCGCGTCAATTTAACCAGAACATAAAACCCAGGGGTGGCAGCTGACCACCCGGAGAGCTTCACATACCATTCTCTTCACCGTTGAGACTCAGGAAGAGCTCTGTCGTGGCTTTTATCCATCTATCAGCGGTACTCTCAGTTAGCCTTGGAAGGAAAGCCCGGTAGACGTTGGAGAGATCCGCTTCGGGTGCAGCTCCAACGGAAGGTTGCCTTTTCATAATTGTGCGACTCCAGACTGACGCTGCATGACGAGCCGGCTGACTCAGCCAGCTCATTGTCACGTGGCGGAGGCGGAGCCAGCAGCCACATGTGCGCTTTGTTTTATTTCCTCTGTTTTTACGAAGACGCCACAAGGTGACGACGTACGCTAAAGCGATTAAATTCCGTTTTATTCATATAGTGCAAACCCGTATTAACAACTGTCGCGAGACGTTTTAAGATAAAGACCCTACAACCCCATCATCCAGCAATCCCACTTAAGCAAGCTCTTGGTAATGTTGGGGCGGAAGAGCTCCCTTTCCACAGGAAGAACTAGTGATGCGCGAATCATGAACGAATTGTTCAATACTCGAGAATCACTTTACTGACTCATGAATCATGATTCACAAGCCCAACTGACTCATCCCTGTTGCTGTTAGCAGCAATATATCTAGCTTATAATTAAAATTGTGGAGAAAAACACAACATCCAGTATCTTAACAAAAAAATTTCTGCTCTGAACTGGAAGAAAAAACCCTGAGTAGAAGCTCACATCAAAACAATAGCTCCTTGGTTCACAGTAGCATCGCTCTGCTAACAATGCTAACAGCACATTTGAGCTACTCACCCCCTCCCTTCCTGTGCTGAATCATACATTTCACACATCTCACACATTTTTTGCACTCTCTGGTCAACTGACTCAGTGAATCAAATGACTCAAAAATCCAATTCACTTTGGTGAGTGACTCATTAAAACTCGATTCAGTAAAAAGAATCAAATTTACCATCACTAGGAAGAACCGGGTCCAGGGCAGGGGTGGATCTAGAAGGGTGGCATGGGGTGGCATGTACCATCCTAAAATCATCTCTTGCCACCACAAGTGCTACTCTAGTTTTGCATATGACAGTGTTGTTTATTAAAATAAGATAGCATAAGCACTTTGAGCATAGTTACAGTTAAAAGTGATTATAAATTCTAAAACTGAATATATTGATAATTTCCTCTTACTTTTGCTGTTTTGCTTCCACCACAATAAAATCACAGTTCCTGCACAGCTCTCTCTAAGTGTACTTTAAGAACAGTTTCTCATCTAAAAATCAAAATTTTCTGCATTATTTGCTTTCTTATTACCCACCTGTCTACCGTTGTGTACAGTGTTTTTTTAATGACCTCCGACAAGAAAGCGCCATTTCTGCTGTTCAATGCAGAAGAAATGTAAACTTTTTAAAATGATGGCACATTGCAAAACACTTAGCTGTGTCTCTAATCAAACCTGTGTAACTTTGCTCTGCTTCACTTTAGCAGCATCAGGTAATGTTCATATGTTGATGCATGGTTTTCTTTTGTTTTTGTTCTACTGCAGAATATTTTTAAGGATATCTGCTATAAAAAGCCAGGCCAGAAAAATCTCGTTAATGTTTTTCTGTTTTATCCTCAGGTACTTTGACATGGTACTTTGGCATCTGCTGTGATGCTTACACCTCTGATGAAGTCTCACAAGTGTCAGTACTGATAAATGATCAGAATTATAATATTTCTGACTGTCTGAGACAAAATTTCCCCAATTCAAATTGAATCAAAATCGTGGATCGAATCGAATCAGGACCTTGTGAATTGGAATCAAATCGATCGTAGAAATCAGTGACAATACCCAGCCCTATTTCACACAGGTGGTTGGTTGGTGCACTCTGGAAATGGAATAAAGGTGAGTGTTATTAACCTTTTGGGGTCCACGGACACACAGCACCTCCAAATCACATAACTGATTTAAGATGACTTTAAGCTCCAATAAGCTGCAGCCACGCTGAGTCTCTATTTCAGCCTGTGTTGAAAGTTCAGACTTCAAAGTATACACCGGTTTTTAAATTTTAATGACAGACCACTAAATCCAGAGTTAAGATAAAAAAAAATATATAAGCATTTTTTTCTAAATACTATTGTCTCATTTTGTGTGTTTTTGTTTTTAAAGCATTTTCTAAGGACAGCACAAAAACACTAAAGAAAAAAAATAGCCACCTCTTTCCTACTGGTGGAAAAATGTAGCATGTCGACCAATTCTTTTTTAAAAAGTCAACGCGTGGGATTTGGTTGTTTAGGAATAGGGGAAGGTTTTAGGAGTGATGGCAGAGAGACAGAACGAGCAAGTGAAAGAGAGAGACAGAGAGATATCGATAGCGAGTTTTGAGATGTGAGAGATTTGTGAGGTTTAGTGTGGAGTGTGTAGTTAGTCTGTTATGTAGTCGTTGTTTTGTTTTGTGTGTCAGTGAGGGCACTAATGACTGTGACAAACCACTAACCTACTGATCGGAAGGTTAGTGGTTCAATCCCTGGCTCCTCCAGTCTGTATGTCAAGTATCCTTGGGCAAGATACTAACCCCAAGTTGCTCTCTGATGCAACATCGGAGTGTGAATGTGTATGAATGTAGTTAGGAAGCACGCAGAAGTCTAGAAGAAAGTGCATGTGTGACTGGGTGAATGTGGAATGTTTTACTTACTTTGAGTACTCCAGGAGAGTAGAAAAGCGCTATATAAGAATCAGTCCATTTACAAAGGCAGATTGCAATGCAAATGCTGTCTCCAGGTGGAAAAGAGGTGTGATACACCTCCTGTTGTTAGGCCTGCAGGTTTATTGCTGTGGTGTTCTCCTCTGTCTTGTGGCAGACAAACATTTTTTTTTTTTACTGGCACAAATAATTTGTGGGGCATCTTATTAAGACACCTGATTGTTCTCTCATTTTCATTATAGTAATATTTTTAAATGGTTGTACAAAATAAAATAAAATAAAAAACAAAAAAAACACCAGGTGTATTTGCTGCATTTGTTGATAAATAGTTGTATATGTTTACAAAATGTGTGTAAGTTTTCAAAATGTACAATTTATATTAGCATTTAAAGTTATAGAAATAATTTACTCAACACGTCTGTGGTTTTTACAGTTAAAAAAACAAAACAAAAAAACAAAACAAAACAAAAAAACACTACTAGGATTTTATGTTTGGTTTTTTTTATGTTTTATTCATGTCTCTAATCATCTGGCGTTTGCTAAAAATCTGACGTGGAAGAGCAATTTTACCTTTCAGAACAACAACCCAAGCACTGTGTGAAATGTACAGGTTATAGGTCATATTAAAGGTGGGAAAAACCTGTGAAATATATACTGGCTTATGTTTTTTCCCCCACAACAGCAACTTACATTTTAACAAGAATATGCTAAAATTCTTGTTAAAGAATTTAACACACACAAACGCACACACAGAACTGGGGTTGTTGTGCACTTCACCTATAGGAAGACTTTGTTCACTTAAAAGTCACAAATTAAAAATCAGAAAGCTACAGACAAGAACATGAAATACAATTCGTTTTTTTATTTAATATAAGGCAACGAAAGAAATCACATCTTACAAACAGGTTACACACAAACCCTAGTTATCAAAATAGCTACAAGTAATTTAAAGCCCAAACCCATTCCCAATGATGTAACAACTGCCAAGCTGAATATTATAAAGTGCGTTCTTATTCTCAATCATCACCAAGGCAAAGTTGTCATTATGTTTTTCTCAAAGTGAACCTGACAGAACTTTCAGGCGCTAAGCATGTGTTTTTAATCACTTTAATATCTCAGTTGCATCTACACAGCATTCATTTACCTTTCACATCAATCAAAATGTACTGCTTGAAGGATCATTTGATCAATAACATGTGTTCCCTTGCTTTGCAAATGTAAAATTAAATTGAGATTTTAAAAAAGACAAAGAAGAGAGTCCATATTCAACACTGTAAGTCAGCATCTTTCGCCGTCTACGGATCGGTCAGTTCTTTTCTCTAAAGAAAAGGAAAGACATGTTAATGTTTACTTTAATCTTTTAGTTTAGTAAGAAAGGCAGACTCATAGGCAGCATTTGAATTTATAATGCAAGCTGCATATATGATTTGTTCTACTAATAACAAACAACAGAGATAATGCATTCAAAAATTCATGCCACAGCTCTCCCACGTCAACTGCAAGCAGAATCATGCAAAGGGCAACATGAACACATTGGGAACTGCATGAAGGATGAGGCAGTTATTAAATCCTGTCCATTGAAAAAAAGCTGGAATGAGCAGAGAGTGGAAAAGGAAACAAAAAAGGACAAAAACAAACAAACAAAAAACTAAAAAAAAAAAGAGGAAATAAGTTAATGTCATTCCAGGGCCACAGCTTTTAGACAAGTCCACTTTATCATATCACTGGGAGTCACTTTAGACACATCAAAGATTATTTTCAGTCAACTGGAGACACCTAATGGCTAAAATGGTGTATTATTTCACACTCAAACTTCTGTCCTAAAATGTATTTGAATTTTAAAAGAGTTAATATGTAGTTTGTCTTTAAATATCAAACTGACCCTGGAAATCAGGAGTTAAAATGTCAAAACAAAGGGTGATAAAGAAGCTGATAAGAGACAATAAGGCACTGCAGTAAGTGACATTAATGACAGGAGCGTTGCAGGGGAGAGGTCTGGGGTTTGGAGGGAAGCACACCTGGCAGCAAAGGTTCCCTGGATGAGTCCAAGACCTGGTGAAAATGAAGCCAGGTCAGAATTGTCTCTCTTTTACAGTTTGTGCGTGTCTCACTCTCATGGACATACGTACACACACACGCCCACACATTCACCCAGCCTTGCCAGAGTGTTACAAGTTTAATGTTTTGTGATGACTTTGAATGTCTGGATGGCAAATGTGAGAACCACAGATATTTTCATATTGGCTGCATGGATTTCCCTAAACCTTTCAAACATAATAAGCCTCTCTCGTGTGAGAAATAAATTTCAAGTTATAGTTTTGACTGATGGCTGTCTTTGTATCATAAAGGCAATCTCAGAACTAAAGGTATAGTTTAGATGCTTGGTTTTATTCTTTTGATTTAACAAGCTCAAACATTAAACAAACGATAAAACCATTTCCTAACATCCTTGAACCCTGCTGAGTTGCTTCTATATTTAGTGATTGCATGGTCCCGTCTATCACAAGCAACAATCATCTTATAAGCAACAATCAGCTTAGATAAGCTACAATCGGCTTATCTATCAGATTTGTTATTATTTTATGCGCCATGCCATATGCTTGGGTCAGTTGATCAACAGCTTTTAATAGTTCAAAGAAGGAGACTGGTTTTCACTGTAAAAACGATCCATTTAAGACCAAGGAGTCAACCTCATTAAGTACTCAAATCTCAACTAAAAACACACTTGGTTTCATTATCCTTTCCAGTTTAACTGGTGTATTTCTTCTGTTCCTTCAAAAGCAGGCTTAATTTATTCTTGCTCTCCAACATTTCATTAATTTTGATTCTACTGTCATTCTTTTTAATTCTCTGTTTATTATGTATTTCTCAGTATATTGTAAATACTTTTTGCTTGGTACACCATCTCCAGCTGTTACAGATTTTAGTCAGAATGAACCTTAAAGTTGGATCAGAACTGCTGGATATGTTTATCTAGTCTAATATCACTGAGATTAACAGGAGAGGTAGCTGAATAACACTGCTACAGTATTCCGCAAATTTCCACGTGTCATGTCTGGAAAACAGAATTTATAGATATCATGTCCATTTTCTAGTTGCTTTTCCAATTCAGGGTCACCAAATGGTTGGAGCCTGTTCATGGTGAGGGACGGGGAACAGCTTGGAGAGTTCTATCACAGGGCTAAAACATAAGGACAGACAAACATTTACACTCATATCTACAAATATGCCCAACTTAGATTTAACCTAATATGCATGTTTTTTGGATTGTATATTAGGTCAGAGTTTACAGAAATCCATGCAAAGATAATCATCATTGTTTTCACATTTACCATCATTTAAGCCAGCAGCCGTTCCAGTTAAAACCATTCTCAGTCACAACGGGGGTCACATATTTTTAAGGTCAGGAAACAGTTAGACAACAGGGAAAATAGCCTGGAATAAACAGCATTCTTTGAGGCCAGCATGCAATTCAATATAATATAAGCACTTTTTTTGAACAGCCTGCTGTGTCAGGTGAGACCAGTTTTTTTTCACAGCTGACTTGTATATGAACCGCTGACAGGCATATTAGAAATGATGCATGCTATGGAACTCCAGCTGACAGCAAACAAGATTTTTCTGTTTGTTTTAAAACAGCTACCAGTCAAGAAAAACTCGCTCTCCAAGAATCCAGCAAGCAAACAGTCAAGTTTTCTTCCAAGAACTCCAGCTAACACAGGAACACATAGGAAAACTAACAAGTGATCTTTCCCTTTTCCTCCTTTTTTAACGGATTGTCATTTCATTATGGTAAACAAAGACAGCCTACAACTAAAGCATGTCAGGATTTCCATATTAGTAAGGTAAATTATTAATAATCACGTAGTCTGTGACTACACTTCTTATTCCGTCCTCTGGATTTAAAAAGAGCAAACTGTTGACAGATTTTTTTCTTTAATGAACCGGTATTGACAGTCAAATATGACAGCTACAAGAGGAATGACGTTTTTTGGAATAATAGAAAAACACCAATACAATTCTCCCTCTCCTCCTCTCACCTGGTATGTGGTTCCAGCCCAGAACTGCTTCATCTCCCCCCTGCAGCCTGCCACCACAGCAGAAGTTATCACAGTGAAGGGCACTAAGTAAAGCAGAGCAGGCTGTCCCATTCCTGACAGCAACATCACGATGAATGTCAGTATCATTCCCAGGAAATAGGCTAAAAAGAAATATGAAGAAGGAAAGAGATATGGTAAACTTAAAGCTTACACCTGGCTTTATATGGCAGCCTTTCAGTTGACAAGTGTGAAAAGAGACTCAGTAAAAAGCTAATTCAGTGCACTTGTAAATAAAACTTTATTACTACATCAGCTAATAAACCTCAAAGACTAAAAAGTAAAACTGCAGCTAAATACAAGTGAACCCTTTGAAAGTACAGAGAATTGAACTTGCAGGTCATAAAAATGGTAACAAACAAAATGATGCATAAAAGCTATATTCATGTATTCAATAGTAAAACTAGGTAGTTATCAACAGTTCAAGCTGGAAAAAGTTGTGCTAACGACTTGTCTTTGACTCATGTGCTCCAATTAAGAAGATGACATTTGAAGTAAGGGTTGTAATTTTTTTTTTTTTTAAATAAAGTTATCCTCGAGAGATTACTCGGTTTGAATTATACTTCAATGTCAACAATGTTCAAAAGATAAATTACAGAGATGTAATGAGCTGGAAAAGCCTGTAAAGTATTTCTAAAGGCCTTCTATTCCACTTATCCAGTTCAGGGGCTGGAGGGCTGGAGACCCGACAGATAGTCAGTTTGCTGTGGGGCTCATGCTCAAATTCACACCACGACCAATTTAGGATCATCATTCGCCTAAAATCATATCTTCAGACTGTGGGATGAAGATTGCAAAAGTCCACTTTTAGACAATGCTCTGTGGCCAACTATTGAACCATTTTAAGCTAAAAAAAATAAATAAATCTTGTTTGGAGGTATAAGGCATTGCACACCAACACGTAAATGTCATCCAAGCTGCACACCACGGTGAAAGGAACATCATGGTCTGTTTGCAAGTGTTCTTATAAAATACTTCGTCAGTGCAGCGACACAATAAATTATGTTTGGTATGCCAATTTTAAAGAGGAAGTAGAGAGAAGAACATGATGAGTATACCAACAGGACTTTGGATTTGAGCAAGGTTGTCACTGACTCTGTTGAGAACAAGGTCAGTAAGATGCAGTGGTATTGGGTGAGTCTGGGCTTTTTGTAAACATTATTGAAAAAACATTACCACTTAAATGTTGGAAATATGCATTCACACAGTCCCATTATCGTGCTATTAAATATTATAGATTACTGCTATGCAATATTATTTTTTGCTTTGTGCGCTTATATGTATGTATAACAAAGAGATAACAGAGACCAAGTGAATGAGGGAGTGTGTTTGCATTGGTACAACACAGCATTAAAAATCCAGGAAAAAAAAAACATTTTGCAATTCTGAGAATTTCTAATGGAGACCGTTGTGACTGAAAGAGGTTCTACAAGTCATGTAAGTCGAGAGTTCACTTGCCTTTTCCAGCCTGCACTGTGAATGATTTCTCAGTTTGTGTAATAAAGACATGAAATGTACAAATGTTCTCGTGTTATCAGTTAAGTCATGTTGACATAGATGAAGATCAGACCGCATTTTATGAGTAATAAAACTAAAAAGAGCTCATAAGCGTTTGCGTGACATTGCATGAAGTTCAATATGAAGAACGTGAGTTCAGTCCTGGCAGTCAATACAAATGACTGATCATATGCAATATGATAAGAAAATAAGAAAAGAAAAGAAATAGTGTACGTTTAAACCAGCAATTCACTCAAACAGATCGGGGTTTGGCAAAAATCAAACCCCGATCTGAATATTTTCCCCCTTTTCACAAAATTCAATGACTTTACACACAAGACATTGTGTGTGTGTGTTTGTTTTTTTAAATCCATGAAAATTAATGACAGACCCAACAAAATGATAACAGATGTGTGATACCTATGCAGCAACTGACGAAGTAGACTTTCCTCTTGCTCTTGATCCAAACATCAAACCTGCTGCAGTAGGCAACCAAAAGACCTGTGGGTCCAACAACAATGCAGGGTGAGAGCCACTCATCATTACACATACATCATCCAGTATGAAATCCTGTATGTATGGGTTAGTGACTCATTCATTTCCCCCCCTATTTACAGTTAATGATGTAAAGAGACTAACCGAAGACATATGAAATCTATAGAAGAGTCTAGCTAAACTCAAACCACGGACTCTGCATTTATTGAGTAAGCACCCTAACATTTTGCTATCAAGTTGCAATTTTAAATTAGTTTTCCTATTTTGTTCTTTGTGTTTTTGAATCAAAGAAACAGACTAGATATTTTTAAAAACAAAAACAAAAAAACAACAACCTTTATTTGTATTAAAAACTAAATCTAACACATTGTTAAGAATTGCTTCATATGTCTAACTAATGTTTGTACACAGAAATGCTCACACATATAAGCAGTGGTGTAAAGGTGAACCGCGAGAGCGTCTATATCCTTACCTGGGACAATGATGTCGCCGTAACCCAGGATGGAGAACTGCATCATACACAGGTTCTGAGCCCAAGCTAAGAGACGCGGGACACGCATCACCACAGGAAGCTGAGAAAATGAAGCATTACAGATGCTAAAAATGACAAAAAGGCCAACAGCAGAAATCTTGTTCAGTGTCTTTGTGTTCCACCTAATCTGACGGCCGTCCCTTAGCTTTACTTGAATCCAACCTATAGCAGGTACACTTTTCTACACTGCTGTAGATTACTTTGCATATTTTCTGATACACAGACATTTCCAGCTAAATCTTTCATTTCCATATTTCAGAATCCATCCGGTCTGCGTAGACATAAAGAACGAAGCTCTAAACAAAAGGACTGCTATCATTTATTGTTGTCTGTATTGTGTTTTTGTAATACCTGAACTGAACTTCTTAAATCTTACCTCCCACTTTTATTTTTTCCACAATAAGATCGAGAACAAGCAAACCCACTCAGGAATTTAGTAAAATAAAAAATGAAAACCAAAGAAAAAAAAAAGCTAGTCACCATGTGTGTAGGCAATTTTTACACAAATCAATAAGAATACAAAACAATTTGTCTCAAGGAGTATGAAAATAATGCATTCCTGATTAATTAATGAGCTGTAAAACTGCTGCTCTAATCTTTCTTAAGCAATATTGCTGGAAAATGTGGTAACTTATAAGCACCCATCACCGTGCACCTTTTTTATTAATATCCTGTAACAAAAACATGCGTGTGCACATAACTAGCTCACAACATTACTTGCTGCAAACAAACAAAAAAAAACATCTTTCTCGTGCCAAAAAGATATTTTTAATCATATTAGTTTCTTCTTAACCACCTTCTGGACATGCATGACAGACATGCATATAGATACACGTATATAAACCTTTTATCATTTTAACATATGTATATATGTACACATTTTAACATATGTACACATTTACCCAATCAAAACGTAAAATTAGTTCTTTCACAGACTAAAACATCAACCGCCACCGTACCTCCCTACCCACCTCAGCTATCATTACAACAAAAACAAAACCAAACAATAAAGGAAAAAGTAGTGGATGGGTAACAAGTCAAGCCTTACTTTCTCAGAGGGAGGCTGGGGTTCAGCGGGGATCTCCACACCTTGTGTCTAAGACAGAACCCGCCCAACCCCAGTGCACAGTTAGTCTATTGTTCCCCTCAGGGCATCTACAACAAGCAGTCCATGTCAGCTGGGTTGTTAATGAAGCCATAACAAACGTGTAAGGGAGTTCCACCAAGCCCATCTTATAGTGCTCCGTTTGTGACTCTGGTAAAGAGTGATTTTTTTTTTTTAACCCACTTCCTGAACCCAAATTTATACAAGTGAATCTGAGTATTAAAAGAAGAGTTACAATGCAGATTAGTTTGTCCATTAGACATAAAATGTTGCCTTAATTAGGCTGTGAATTTTTATGTATACAATAGTGTGAAAAGTCTTGAGTTAGCCCTCATGTTTTTATATTTTGCTAGGAAAATGAAAAAATATGGTTGAAGTGATTCCATGATGGTTGAACCAGGACTCTTAGGCTTCTTGAACAAGACAAAAAGCTTTTCTTTGGGTATTGGCTGCCTTTTCTTTTGTTCTCTGTTAAGATGATCCCACATTACCTCAATAATTTTGAGGTCTGGGCTCTGGGGACACCAATCGATGACTAATAGTGTTCCACTGTGTGTTTTTTCTATCCAGGTGTGCTTTTACTGTGTTGGAAGTGTGTTTGCTGGGATCATTCTCGTGCTGAAATATGAAGCTGCTCCAGCCCCAAACTCTGACAGAAACTCTGCTGCCTTTTACAGATGGCTGCAGACATTCACTATTGTCCCTCCCTCCTGACCTCCTTTGTACATTTTGATCATTTGGATTTAACACCCAATGGGACCTGTTGCCACTGATTTTCAGTCCAGCACTTGTGAATTTGGTATACCTCAGCTTCGTCTCATTTTCTCCTGTTTCTTAAGAATTGCTTCTAGACAGTTACTGTATCTGATGAGGGTAGATATTTTTAGTCTGTTACTTCTTCTTTTCTTCTCTACTTGTTCAGCTTCCTTAATTTTTTTAAGGACGCTCTGCACACCATGCTAAGATATGGTTTTTAGCTAATAACTTTATTTCCAACAGCCTTTTTTCTAAGCTGTCTGTTAAGCGTAGACACAGAGGTTCATCTTTTTTTAGCTTTGAATTATTCATCGGTCAGTGTTAAGTAACCTAATAAACATTCCCCTGAAAACGAGTGAAAAATCAGCCAATGGCCAAAGAAAAACTTTGGCAGACCTTTAGAAACCCTGGAAAATTTTTGCTCAAGACCAGTTTAAAAGACAAGTCTGGCTCCATGGATGGGAAATATAAAAAAAATAAAATTCTAAGTGACCTTCTAGTCTTTATGGCACACGTTTGAAGAAATTCTCTCATAATGTGAAAGAGATTTTGCATTCACATCAGTACAGTCAGACTTGGATATGGATAAAGCCAGCTGTGAAGAAAAAAATTGGGGTTTTTTTCCAAATTAACAATAGCCCTAAAAACAGTTTGGTGGAGTTCCCCTTCAAGATGGGAAACAATGCAGGAAGCTTACCTTCTCTCCAGATGCATCTGGGCCCAGGGCAACCTGCACCATGATGCTTACTCCATTCTGTGGCAAAGGGGGAGATGCCAAGCATTCATATCAAATTACTTAATGAAAATGAAATAACATCATACTAAAACACCAGAGCAAAATATCCTCAGAAAGGCCCTCAGAGAGTGCAAAAGCTAATGCCTCATCTCATGTTGTCTAAGCGATCTTAGATTAGATTAGATTAGATAGAACTTTATTAATCCCTCGGGTGGGTTCCTCTGGGAAATTCGATTTCCAAAAAGCACAGCACCGACAGAAGTTTCAGAGTTAAGATCTAGATCTAAACCAAAATTTAGACAGAGTGTACTCACACTAGACATAGTTGCCTCGCCTGAGCACGACTGTTATACATCCCCACTCCCCTTATGGCTTGTGCTCATATAAACCGGAGTAAACTTCAGTTTGTTTCGCTCACCCTCTTTCGTAGACTGTTGCTGTTGAAAAGCACTCCTGCAGAGCATCAGTTTGTCATTGACGAAAAAGTGAAAATCTATGCTCAGGCCTGTGGACCACTCACACTACTGTGCTCAAGCATTCCTGAACCGTAAAGATTCACTTATCTATATCCAGGCATGGCATCCAGTGATCTAACTAGTACAACTAGACTTTGCCTCAATTCAGTACAGCTGAAATTCCTTCTGCCTCAGATCAGATCCACAACAGAATTTCACAGAGGTAGTCAAACTAAATAAATTCAAGTCATTTTTAATTGTTCTTATGGCTGCCAATGTTATATATAAACCTTATGGCTACTTCTTTGCCTGAGACGACTCTATTCTGAAGTTTTAAATGTTTTAGCTCTGACGTTTTTAGATGTTTCTGCATCTGACTTTTTTTATATGTATAAACTTATTTTGTGGAATTTCTTGTTTGTTTTATTAGTAAACTTACTTTTGGCTTTCTCAGCTTATACGCTCCTGGTTAAATAAAGGTTCAACTATAAGAAAGTATTATTCCCTTTTCCATGCCACACATCTACATTAATTTTTATTAAATTAGGGTGATATTTTTGTAGTTTGTGCACAAACTTGCTAATAGACAAAAACATCCAAGGTGTACATATCAATTTGTGTGCAGGGTTCACTTCATATTAAAAAATAATAACTAATTCAGTGTATAACTAATATTTGATGAGTGGATTCTCAAATGTGTCAGACCTTGAGGCAATAAGAGCAGCAAATGCAGAGAAATAGCAAAAACTTCATTTTTAAAAAAAATCAATAACAACATTACTGCTTTAGCAACAAGATACAGATAAAAAACAAAAATAAAGATAAACATACCTTAGTGAAGAAAGGAGTGATGAAAACAAAGAAGACATCATATACAAGCAGGAGGCTCAGAAGAATCACACAGATCTTCGAGAAATTGGAAAGAAAAAATTATCACCAACTACATGGCTCAAAACTCCATGTGAGGAAATCTGCTAGAAGCTTTGTGAGTGTGATAACATTTTTAATCAAATATCAAAGACGGGAAAAAAACAAAAATTCTTAGGAATGGAGCACTGCCTGACATTCTTACAGGAAGTGTTGATAAATATGAACAAATATATATTTGTATAAATAGAACAACTACAGTGCAAGTATTCATTGTACAAGAAAAAATACCTTGAAATTGGACAGTGAAATTGTCTTCATGAAGTTGAGGCAGAAAGCAATGCCAAGGAGGTCCTGCAGAATCCAGATCCATCTGCAAGACATAAAGACCTCTTTGACTTTAGGGTTTTCATTACTTTAAATGTAGCTATTTCAGGATAAACTGTCTCATAAACATTGTTACAATTTTCTGGGTAATTTTAACCTACAGTGTTGTAGAAATTCACCACCACAGTGGTGTAACCATGTCTGAAAACTGACAGGACTGTGAATGTGTACCTGTCTTCATTTCTGTACACTCCCCAGACCACAGAAATGCTAATGCACACAGCAGCCAACAAGAGAGACCTCACTGAAAAGTTCCAATTCCGGACAGAGAACCTGGAAAAAGACACAGAGCCACATTTAGGTAGAAACAAAGAAACAAAAACAAAACAAGTAAAATTCTTGCACACATTCACCGAGACGCTGATGTTTGTTTGAAGCTTTTCAAGCTTTAAACCACTGGTCTTTTTAATATAAAAACAGAAAAAAAAAAGTTTTTTAAATGTTAGTAACACATCAAAAATCAGACCTTTACTATCCATGAATCACTTGGATCTTGCAGTACTTAATTTCCCCCTTCTGCCTAGATTATTTTACCTCACCATTTGTGTGAACCACTCACTCAACGACAGCATCCCCCCTCTGTGACTTCTGGAGAAATTCACAATTCATTTTTAACTTTTACATGGCTAAGCTCCTCATTTTACTGACCTACCGTACATTCAACCAATTTGCTATACGTTAATTTTTATCTTTTCGTCACTTTAACGCAGTAATTTCCCCAGGTTTTTCAATACAAACAAAATAATATCTCACTCAAAATTAGTCGCCAGGAACTAGTCAATAGTAAAAACTCTCTCTAAAGGTCTGATATCTATTTAATGTTTTAACTACAATGATGTGGTGTATATTTAATGTGGTTCCAAAGTCTGAGGCTCATACCTTAAAGTGCCGCAACCGATTTTGTCCATCACTGCATCAAAACAGCTATAGAGCGCAGAGGCAGATGCCAGGCAGAAGATAACAATAATGACGTAAACTGGAGAAAAATAAATAAATAGATCATATCACCAAAACTCGAGGTAAAATTACTCTGTTAAACAACCAGGAACTGATAAAAAAAAAACTAAAAAACAACAACAACAAAACCCTAACCGAGAACTTTGTAGAAGAAGTACATGAGGACGAGCATCCCGCACATCAAGGCAACAAAGATAACCACTTTGAGAGGAGAGTACAGTGAAAGCTCTCCACTGTCTGCTTTGCTTTCTCCTCCTCCTCCTCCTCCTCCTCCAGACGCACCGCTATTCAACCGTTCCCTGAAACACACAAACAAAAAACCCCTCTTTGAACTGTGTTTGAATTAGAAGAAACAAAACAACATCAGGCAGAATGAAATGTGAAGCAATGCAATACATATGATCTCAGCAAGAGTACATTTAAATGTCACTTGCTCACATCATTATCACCAATTGACATTACACAGTTAATGATATTTTGACTGCATATGAAAAAAATATATAAATCAATGTGTTTTCTGCTATGTTTGGTTTATTTTTAATGAGACATCATTACAGACACGAGTTTTCAGCTCACAGCTGTATAATACTGAAAAATCTCACCTCTCACACGCCCCGCTCCAGTAGCCGCCCAAAACAACTGTGCCAATGGAAATCAGCAGGATGACTGCAATGCTTGGATCGATCTTTGTGGAAGGTGGAGCATACAGCTTCACCTGCATCTCATTCCCGAAGACCTGAGGACGCATGTAAAGAGTTAAAAATGGTCATCAGATTCAAACAAGACATATTAAAGGATTTATTAAAAAGAAAAAGTTCTCTGACCTGCCAAGCTTCCAGGAAATCCTTGTACCTCATGAGAGCGAGAGAAATATTGACCTTCGCGTACTCCGACTCGTTGGCTGATGGGATTGTCTGAAGACATTTTTATAAATATTATCAGTGATTTGGGAATGTTTCAAGTATAATAGAGCAACAATAAAACAAACAAAAAACACTTCGAGATGAGACTTTTTTTAATAAATTGACTCTAGATCAATTAAACTGCATAGAATTTAATTTTTTGTGAGGTGGTAGAAGTATCAGTTTTACCGCTTGCTTTTGTTGTGAAAGTGTTCGTGCAGGGACAGAAGTACAGGGCAGATGTGTATTAGTGGTCTTGAGACTCAATGCACTCTTTATGATTTGGTGGATTGGTGATCACCGATCACAGGATGCAACACTGGCGTATATTTTTCAATAAAGCAACACTGGGTAAGCTTACAGTTTACTTCTTCTGTTACTAGTCACCTTGGACATTTGCAGGAAGATCTAAACATAAATATACTGTTGCCGCACAGCAAGAAGGTCCTGAGTTCAATTCCATCATCAGGCCGGGGTCTTTCTGTGTGGAGTTTGCATGTTCTCCCCGTGTTTGCATGGGTTCTCTCCGGCTACTCCGGCTTCCTCCCACAGTTCAAAGACATGCAGCTTGTGGGGATAGGTTAACTGTTTAATCCAAATTGCCCATAGGTGGGAATGTGCGAGTGAATGTGAGTGCGAATGGTTGTCTGTCCCTGTGTGTTGGCCCTACGACAGACTGGCGACCTGTCCAGGGTATACCCCGCCTCTCGCCCTATGACAGCTGGGATAGGCTCCAGTGCCCCTCGCGACCCTGAAAAGGATAAGCGGAAGCGAATGGATGGATGGATCTATTGTTAAATATGAAAGCATTATAAGGTATTTAGTAAAGGAGACAGGGCTTTTCTTCTTGTTTTTACACTGCATTTTTTACATATTTTAAATTTGTATGGGTGCAAACTTGGGCAGGTCCTGCGTGTGAAAGGGATTAGATCTCACTGGGAGCTCCTGATTAAATGAATGTTATTAAAATTTGACTTCAGTTAAATTTAAGTGAACAACACATGTATGCTCTTGGGTGTCGGCCTTGTAACAGCAACTCTAATATGAGGTATCTGTTTGTGAAGACATAAAGCAGATTCATGTCATAATTTAAAATTAATCAATAAAATTTCAAATTGTCTAGTTAACAGATGAATGAATTACAATGACACCAAACTATTTCACAAGGCAATAAAGCATTTTTAGATGGAAATCCCCACAGAAACACCACATCTGTATCATTTCCTGAATCACGCCTTTGTCTAGCGCACTTCTCTGATCACCCAAAAGCAGCAAAGAGGAAATAATAACTAACCATAAAAAAAAAATTTAAGGAAGATCTCAAATCAGCTTAATCAAGCTAACATCTTACCAGCGTTTTATTGCTGGCAATGAGCAAAGCCATCGCTCCAAGTCCCTGAGCGATAAGGGCCTTCTGGCTGAAATCACAGTTGCCCCTCATCACCACCAGAGCCTTGCCCATTACTGAAGATGCATTGATCCCTGAGCTGTCACACAGCAGAGAGGAAGTCATATTCACCAACTGGTACTCCATCTGAAAAAGTCCATTAACACTTACAGTAAGACAGTGTTTGGAAAGGTGTCAAAACCAAAAGAGCTGTAAAATAGAAAAACTTACTGCAGAATTCAGTGACTGTGCCAGTGGGGTCCAAGAGTGATTGTGAACAATGCAGAACTCCCTCTCTGTATCTCCATTTGAAATATGCGAGATCGCTTCCTGGCCATTTATCTATTGAGAAAGAAATAGTACCCCTTTGATACACTACATATGGAAAATATCTGAACCCAGCCCTGCTTTGACAGTAAAATGTTATCCATGTTCAACACACTTAAGGCTCATTGAGTACCTTGTCATAAATCATTCACACTGAGCCAAGGGACAAATACAAATAAATACAAAATATGGTATAAAATGGTATCAAAATCACATTATGCTCTGAACTATTCATAAGTGCAATAATCTATTTTTTATGAAGAGTACTTCAAGCATTTGCCCACACAGATGCATTTGGAGAGTTAAGAACAACAATTTTTTTCCCCCAGCTAATGGATCTTGTTCATCACTTTTCCATTTCCGAACAAACAAAAACAAAACCCATCAATGCTTACATCATCTGTGTTGAGATCTACAACCTACTAGATGATACTATAAATCTGCTAATGCTTATTGGGTTAGTTTATGCTACAGCATCCTATTAATGAAATAGGATAATTAATTAAAAGTAACTAGGTTAATTTAAATACATTCCAACACTATCACCATCAAATCTCAACAACAACAGCCCAACAGCCCATGTATGTTAGGATATACAAATATTTTAATATTATATAGGACACATGAATGAAGGAAAAGTTGCCAGCTTTTCTTGTAAATCTGCCACTTTTCCCCATAAATTTGACATTTATCAGAAAGTTTTTTTCCTTATATATTTTACATTATTTTCTCATAAATTTAGCTCATACATTGGGGTATAGATCTCATGATTTTTTTTCCTTTAAAAGTTTTATACATTTTTTTTTAAAGAGGGGGGACTTGGATTTTAGCCCAGCCACTTATTAATCACTTTATTTTATTATCGCTGTCACAGTAATCCGTAAACTTTATTTTGTACTCTCAAAGTTAGATATCTCAAAGTTTCATGCCACTTGTCAGCTTTAGTATAGAGTCCCACATGAACACCCGCGCTGTGATCTGCTCACCCAAACGTAAACACTTCCTTGTTGGTGACGTCGCGGAAATCACCGTCTTCAAGTTCCATGGTTTCGGTAAAATTAGATTAAAACGGCCAGCACAGTTATATCTATCTTCACTTCAGCTTTCTTTAAAACAACCTTACCCTAACAGCAGAGCAGTAAAACAGTTTTCCGTGTCGTAGCGCACTGAGGCTAACTGAAATGAACACGAGAGCTAACAATTAACCGCAGTTTGAACGGTTGTATTACAAGAAAACACAATCCCTGAGATAGAGACTAACACGGTCTGCCGACTACATGCTCAACATTTATTCAAAACGTTAACAGTCACAGCTGACCGTTTTTTTCGTCGGTAAGTTTGGCTATCAGGCCCGTCAACAGCTAGTTATCAACATTCACCAACTTACCTCCGACGCTAAACAAAGGAGCGACAAAAATACGACTGCGACAGTTCCTTCCATCTTGTTACCACTCGTTTTTACCTATCCAGACAACATGAAATCACTTCTTTACGGCACGACGACACTTTCTACCCCATAAGCTGTTCCATCATGGCTGTGGTTTAGCTGGCTAGTAGTTGCCGGGGGACTTCCTGTATCGGCTTGTGACATAAACCTGCTGAGCCGCGAGTTTCTGTTTCACCCCAAAGCGTCAGAACAACAACACATATGGCACACGCACACACACTCCTCGTACTAACCACGATTTTAGCACCGTGTAACTTTGGAGACGTTTAAGTTAAGTTTCTTTCACTTAAATAATAAGTGGCAGATAAATTATAATGGCCAGTGTTTAAAACAGAGCTCTAATTCTTTCAAAGTTAAGAAAAGACAACTTTCTTCTTCTATTTTTACCAGATATTTTCTCATAAATGTGACATAGTTTCTCATCAATTTGCTTTTGTTTTCTTATTAATATGCAATTACCCTTTCCTTGTACCCAGCTTTTTTTTTACTTATAAATTTTTTTAATGAATTTGTCCTGTTTCTTCTCATAAATTGGCATTTTTTTCTTGTAATCTTGCATTCTTCTACATAAATTAGCATATTTTTTTTCCAGATTTGTCTGGCAAATTGGCTTTTTTCATTTTTCATATTTTAAAATTTGCTCACAATAATGTTTTTTTTTGGTTGTAAATTTGACAATTGTTTTCTTGTAAAATTGCCTCTTTGTTTTTACTGTAACCAAAGGCAAAGAAAAACTGCAGTCAATTTATGTCCAAAGCACCTGTTTCCTGGGTTTTATTAGATATCAACAGAACCAGGGTTCAGTGCTAGGACCACTTCTGTTTACATTATTCCCCTAGGCAGCATCATTAGAAGACATAGCATACATTTTCACTGCTATGCAGATGGCACGCAGCTCTATCCACGAAGCCAGGTAACACACACCAATTAGTTAAACTGCAGGAATGTCTTAAAGACATAAAGACCTGGATGGCCGCTAACTTTCTGCTTCTTAATTCAGATAAAACTGAGGTTATTGTACTCGGCCCTGAAAATCTTAGAAATATGGTATCTAACCAGATTCTTACTCTGGATGGCATTACCTTGGCCTCCAGTAATGCTGTGAGGAACCTTGGAGTCATTTTTGACCAGGACATGTCCTTCAATGCACATATTAAACAAATATGTAAGACTGCTTTCTTCCATTTGCGCAACATCTCTAAAGTTAGAGATATCCTGTCTCAGAGTGACGCTGATAAACTAGTTCATGCATTTATTACTTCCAGGCTGGACTACTGTAATTCATTATTATCAGGATGTCCTAAAAACTCGCTGAAAAGCCTTCAGCTAATCCAAAATGCTGCAGCAAGAGTCCTGACAGGGACTAGAAAGAGAGAGCATATTTCTCCTGTTTTGGCTTCCCTTCATTGGCTTCCTGTTAAATCCAGAATTGAATTCAAAATCCTGCTCCTCACATACAAGGTCTTGAATAATCAGGCCCCATCTTATCTTAATGACCTTGTAGTACCATATCACCCTATTAGAGCACTTCGCTCTCGCACTGCAGGCTTACTTGTTGTTCCTAGAGTATTTAAAAGTAGAATGGGAGGGAGAGCCTTCAGTTTTCAGGCCCCTCTTCTGTGGAACCAGCTTCCAGTTTGGATTCGGGAGACAGACACTATCTCTACTTTTAAGATTAGGCTTAAAACGTTCCTTTTTGCTGAAGCATATAGTTAGGGCTGGACCAGGTGACCCTGAATCCCCCCCTTAGTTATGCTGCAATAGACGTAGGCTGCCGGGGATTCCCATGATGCATTGAGTTTTTCCCTTCCAGTCACCTTTCTCACTCCGTATGTGTTAATAGACCTCTCTGCATTGAATCATGTCTGTTATTAACCTCTGTCTCTCTTCCACAGCATATCTTTCATCCTGTTTTCCTTCTCTCACCCCAACCGGTTGCAGCAGATGGCCCCGCCCCTCCCTGAGCCTGGTTCTGCTGGAGGTTTCTTCCTGTTAAAAAGGAGTTTTTCCTTCCCACTGTCGCCAAAGTGCTTGCTCATAGGGGGTCATATGATTGTTGGGTTTTTCTCTGTACCTATGAAGTGGCTTGAGGCGACTTTTGTTGTGATTTGGCGCTATATAAATAAAATTGAATTGAAGTTGGACTCAGATCATCTTATCAGTCTCAAGTCTTTGGCCACTGATCAGGCAGTCAGACCTCGCTTAGCCTTTTGGGTAATAAAATATGAAGATGGTGTCAAAGAAAACATTTGGCTTTTTCCTAACCACTGGGTGGTTGCATCCATTGTTTGTACTGTCTGGTTAGAAGATGGTTTTTGAGTTATAATCAGAATTAGATTAGGCTACGGTTTGTGAGGGGCTTGGCACTTTTAAGTAAGCAAGATAAGCATTACCTCTCTGTTTTTAATGGTGATCTATCCTGTTACATCGTATTCCTCAGCACCAGTTAGTTAATAACAGTGTCAGTGCTTGTATGTACAGTCAAGTGCTTATGGAACCAGATATCTCAAACACATCTGCCTTTGCCACATGAATCTTAAACCTTTAAAACCAGCTGAATAAAAACAATAGTAGAGCTTGTAGATAGATGGACAGCTAGTTTGAGGGCAGATCATGTCGGCAGTATCTAGCAGCTTTTGTAAGATTTCCCTCAAGGTTCACAGTTTTTATGATGGGATTTGATATGAATTTGCTTTCATTTGTTATCACAACATCAACAACATGTTTGTTTGTTTTTTTGCAGGCAATGATAACTTAATGGCTTAATGTGCTTTTCCTGTTTGTTGGAAAAATGAACCACATGGAAACTGATTTACAGGTGTACAAGGAGACTTCCTCCCTCATCCCTGGAGCTCAGCAGCATCTAAAAAAAAGATAAACACTGCAGCTGCTTCCTTCGTCTGACCCTGACTGAGAAGCCAGCAGCTGCAACTGTGCCCCGAGGTGTTTATTTTGAATCTGTCACTTTAAAAAACGCTCTCTCAGTTACTGCATGGCTACTGCACCACTGCTTTAGGTAAAGACTGTGTGTGATATTGCTCTCAGTGCGTTTTGAGTTTAAAATATTTCAGATTTAAGCAGCCATAGCATGAACTTCTATTCATATATACATAAATATTTCACTGGAAGTCTATTTGCATGTAAATAGACTTCACCGATGCAAGTACCCCAGCCTGCCTGTACACACACGTTAAAGGTGAAATATTTGGGGTGTCATGAGATTCAGATTTGCACTCATTTGCACTGCTGTGATGGTGACCAAACCATTTACCATCCCTCTGTTTGCCTATTTTTTTCTTTTAAATAAAATTGGACTAACAACATTTGAACAAACAGCAGAAGTTATGTTGAACAAATACCTGACATTCAAAGAGATTTACTGCTCATCTAAACTATTTTTTTAGTTATACTGAGAAAACGCCAACATGATTTCATGTTTTTTGTCACTTTTCTCTGAGATGAGAATGTCAATGTCATCCTTCTGGACTAACAGCCAGATTACCATGGTGTTTTCAGAGTTTCAAGGATATTAGTGAAGCTTCAGGGTTTTAGGTATGTTAAGTTTGTGATTTGACCCTGAGAACACTGAGATGGAAAGTGCCGTAACAAGAAGAATAAAAACAAAAGGAGAGCATTTTCTGGAGGGAGATACTCTCAGAAAGGGAATTTTGTTAATGCTTTCTTCCTGGTAGATCCTCCCAAGCTTCACTAGAATAAATGTGATGAGTCTGTGATGATCATCAACACCTAACCGTCCATGCATTTTGTCGTCTTGAGGCGACTGTTGTTGTGATTTGGTGCTATATAAATAAAACTGAATTCAATTCAATTAAGCCACATAATAGGCATCTTTTCCTTGCAAGGAAAGTAAAAAGTATATTAAATAGTTGACTCGAAGGGAAAATATGGCAGAAAAGGATGCACAGGACAACGGGGATCACTGCAGTCTTCACAAGACTGTCAAGAAAAGTCGATTCAATACCTTGGGTGAATTTCATAGGGAATGGACTGAGGCTGGTGTCAGCGCATCAAGAGCCACCACCCACAGATGTCATCATGAAAGGAGCTACAACTGTACACCAACTCATTACTAAGCTGGAGACAACATTAGAAGTATCTTACATCTTACGTGATGCATCACTCATCTTACTACTGCGATCGTGGCTCAAGAGTTGGCAGTTCGTCTTATAATCGGAAGGTTGCCGGTTTGATCCCCGGCTCGGACAGCCTCGGTCATTGTGTCCTTGGGCAAGACACTTCACCCGTTGCCACCTACTGGTGGTGGTCAGAGGGCCCGGTGGCGCCAGTGTCTGGCAGCCTTGCCTCTGTCAGTGCGCCCCAGGGCAGCTGTGGCTACAATGTAGCTTGCCATCACCAGTGTGTGAATGGGTGGATGACTGAATGCAGTGTAAAGCGCTATACAAATACAGGCCATTTACATGGGATACAATGTGCTGAAATGTTGCTCAGTTGTCCAAAGTCCTCTTTTCAAAAACAGTGAATTCAACATTTCATTTGGAAATCAAGTTCCTAGAGTCTGGGGGAAGAGTGGAGAGGCACATAATCTAAGGTGTTTGAAGTCTGGTATGAAGTTTATGCACTCAAGGATAATTTGGAGTGCTATGTTATCTGTTGGTGCAGGCAGTGGTTGGTTCACTGTGATTTATCAAGTTAAAAGTCAACAGATCCATCTACCAGGAGATTTCAGACCATCTCATGCTTCCATCTGTTGACAAACCTTATGGAGATGCCAATTTCTTTTTCCAGCAGGACTTAGCACCTGCCTGCAGAGCCAAAACTATTACCAAATGGTTTACTGATCTTGTTATTACTGTGACTGATTAGCAAGCCATTAGCAAGTGAGAAACACTCACCCAAAAATACACATGAAGGCTGTTATCAAAGAAATGTGGGCTTCAATAACACCTCAGCAGTGCCACAAGTTGATGCCAATCAGCTTATGAAAATCATGGTTTAGTTGTCTTGCTGCAAAAAAAGCTTCTGTTCAATAGAAGTCTTGAGCAAATGAAGCTTGGCTTCCTTCTCTGTGTCCCCAGTAAACAGTTTAATGATGACTTTATGGGCTAGTCACTAGTTTTAAGTCATACTGACTAGAATGTTGCAAACCAAAGTCCTTATTATAGTCAGACAGGAGGAAATGCTGATAATATACTTAGTAAGAGGTCCTTTGAATAACTGTTAGATCTGATCACATTTGTTATATCAGATACAAAAAACAGGACTTCACTACTCAACAGGTGCTATCTTGGTGGCTATGTGCATTTTTTTTTTATTTTTATAAACAGTCTGTGGTCTCTCCACAGATGTGGGATTATGTCTGGGTCACTTGAGGATAGTCAGGGAGCTGAAGAGGCTGCAGCCTGTTGACCCTGTACTACAGTCTCTGTAGTCTGTAGCGGATTGCCGACAAAGACCTCTTAGTATTTTGTTGCATTCATACGTTACCTCAGTTCTGAAGAGTTTCTTTGACACCTGTGACACCTGTGACACCACCATGTTTTAGAGATAATACACTGTAAGCCAGTTGAAGAACAGTGTGTGATGTTTGCTAGGAATGAGGAGTTCTGCTCCTAGTTTTAACTCCATTCTAATTTCAGTCCATCTCTACTATAAATTTCAAACCTTTGAAGTTAAAGCAACAAATATTTAACTTAAGAAATGATGAGAATTAACATGAGATTAACAGTTTAATAGTAGCTACACAGACACATTCATAGCCCATAAGATTAAGAAGAAACAGTTATGTACATCGTAAGGGTTTTGTTACATCATTAAACACACTTTCTTTGCAGACACTCTTTAATGTTACCTTACATAAACTCTTATTTTTAATCAAAACAGTTTAGATACAGTTCAAAAGTTTTCCTTTTTTTTAAAGCTTAAAAAGACAACTGATCATGTATTCAGAGTATTAACTTCCCTTTGAGAGCTTGTGATGAATAAAACGAGAAGACCGGTGAGGCACAAAACAACATGTTCAGGTCAGTATGTTCCCTTCCTTCCTTCCTCTTGGTGATCTGGACAACACTTACACAAGCTGAATCCATTTAAACACAACAGATCATGCGACATGAACATGAGCACATCACAAAGGAAGGGCACCGTGTATTGTTTTGACAGTCCCTTTCAAATAGATTAGTGGACTGAAAATGTCATGGCGATAATGATGGTCTTAATATCACAGGATTCAACATTGTGTCTGGTACAGCAACAGTTAGACTTGCTTTTTAACCCCTACTGCTGTGGCAGAAGATAGTCTGTTATTAAAAGCAATTACAGACTTATTATAACAATTATAAAAAAAACTGTTTAATAAAAACATTAAAATTATAACGAGTCTTTTCTGTAATACTTGCTGTCATAAATAGTAATTACACTTTTCTTACTACTTTTCCCTGTTATATTTGTCATTAGATATAATAAAGCCAAATGTTTTTAGAGATAAGCATCTTTCCACCCACTTTAGTCCATTTTGGGGTGTTTTTCTTGCATGTGTGGTGAAAAGTTTTATTGCCCATAATAAAGCAAAATATTCAACTTGACATTGGCAGTTTTAGCAAATTCATCAAATGATAACAGACAAGTAAAATCTGCCCTTGCTAAACCCAATATCACAGTGTTCAGTCCCTACATGTAATGGATCTTTGATTATGGTGCCATCACTCATTCCTTTTGTGTTTTGCTCAGACTGGAATAGATAAAGAGAACATCTGTGGTGGTTTAATTGATTGCTGTCACCTCTTCTCTTGCCATGACCTGCCATGGGCTTTAAGTGAGACATTGCCATGGAAACAGAGCCCATCGGTTTGAGCTGTTCAGCCACATAAATATCTATAAGCTTTTTATTAAAATAAACTGCTGTCAGTGAAACGTAGCAGTGAAGACATGACACAGCCTCACAGGGTTGAAGTTTTAAAAATGCTTCTTTTGAAAAAATCTTATACCGTAGGAAAGCCTGTTTATTTCCCTTTAAATGATTCTACATTTGTAAGGAAAATGCATTTGTAGGTTAAGAAGAGAAAATTGCCTTTTCTCTTCCAGTGCCTTTTAGTTTTAAGATTATAAAAGACAAACACAGCAAGGTAAAAAACAAAACAAAAAACTGCAGTCCTTCTCATGGCCAACAGGGGGCAACTCCTCTGGTAGAAAAGAAGCCAGACTGAATGGAAGTCTATGAAAAAATTACCCTACTTGTCACTTTACATATGATCTCAGTAAATATTTTTCTGATAGGTTTATGGGCTTAATTGCTCATTTTAATTCTTTGCCTCTATAACATCAGGCTGAATTGATAAATTATGGTCCCATTTAGTGTAAATCTGCTGATAAAGCTGGGTACAATCAGCAGCTTCACTGTCAGGTAAGCATGCTGTCTTAAGTTTTCATTCACATATTGTACACTTTCTCTTGTGACATCTAGTTAAAAAAAGTCAACAAAATTGAATTCAGTGCGACAAATTAGTAAAGTTATGTCATGGTGGCAGTTTCTGTCACTTTGCATTACATTAAGCACCACCTAATGTTCGTGGAGTTGTTATAGCCATGTGGCTGAAAGTCCTGTGATGTAAGTATTATTTGACACAACCACAACACAACAATGGAAGGCGATAAGGCAATGGTATACCTGCTGCTAGGTCTATGGCTTTTTGTCAGACTCAGGGACCATTGTGTTGGTTTTTGTGTAGCCACTTCCCTCATTGTTAGGTTTTCATTTCTCTAAAGGAGTCAGTCTCATGACTTGTGGGATGATGCCATTGACTGGCCAATCGGTGGCATGCAGTCTGTTGATGTCACATTTTCAGATCGACACAGCTCACCGAGCAGGTACTAAAAAGTACCTGGTATCAGATGCTACCACCTGATGAAAAAGCCTGAAAACTGACTCACAGCAAGTTGAGCTGAGCTGAGGCACTAGTGGAAAGGGCTTTATGAGGAACTTCCACGTTAGCTTCACTTTTCTAACCTGGTGCATCTTTTGTATATGGTCTATTCTTGTGAGTCAAAGGACTTCCACATTTGCTCATCCATATCTTGCTTGCTTACATTTTATTCCCAAGTCAAATGTTTTGATGTTAAATGTGAACATTACATATTGAGGTAGATATAGTTTGACAGTAGATGTGTCTCATAGGCAATCTTGGACTTGGAATGAGATTAGGGCTGCATTTAGCCTTGAAAAAACTAAGTAAAAAGTTGATTTAAATGGAAACCGTGGCGCATTCAACTCTCTCTTATGTCATACCTCTGGCACCTGACCCCTGTGTGCACTGCTCCCATTTATTTATAACCCTGAGCTGACTGAGCAATAAAAAATATACCTCAAAGCTGCTGGCAAATTTCAGGTAAACATATTATTCATTCTGGAAACTTAGCAAAATGCAACGATTGTTCTCAGATTCCACAATTGCTTTTTCAAGCAATTTTTTTTCCAGAAACTAGGACTGCTGTGGAGAACAAGTGCATTAAAGTCAGGTTCGGTGTCTAGGGGAGATGTGATTGACACTGAGACACTGAGAAGGGATCTGTATTTGGATTTGTTAAATTTCAGTGATGTTCTTTTCACATGTCCAGGTAGATCCAAAGAGAACCAATATCTTCTCCTTATGCATGGAAGGTTCTCCTCTTTGAAAGAAGAATAAAAATTTATGTTGCCACTTGAATAGGTTTCATTTAAAAAAAATCATTTTAAAGAAGTTTCCCCTGCCCTATCAGACACTTTTAAAACAACTAGTATTGTTATAAAATCAATTGGTAATGCTGAAGCTGTGGAAATCACTGGTTTATGGTATTGACTAGATTTATTTATTTGTTTGCTTTGCACATTTCTGTTAAATGAGGATTAAAATATAGGGTTAAGCATATGCAAACTGTGATGCAGCAAATGCTGCTGGCAGCTCTTCACACCTTAAAGTCAGATTTAAAGTGAGCTCAGGGACTTTTTTCCACTTTCAGCCTTCAGATTGATCCAATTATTGATCATGCTGTACAGAAGCCAAAACATTAATAGAGAGACAAAGATGACCTTTCAGAAGCAGCTTTTGGTTTTAAGAATTAAATCAAGGCTTATGTTTTAATGGTCACTGGGGCATATAATCTGCACTCATACAACCACCGGTCAAATAAAAAAAGAAAAAACAGACAAAATAATTTTTCTGTGAACAGCGCATCTCAAAATCTTCAGATGTTTGTCACGCATAATGTTTCTAAGCCCCAGCTGTCTTTCCCCGATGATCTCATGAACCATTTTTATGAGATGGGGCTGACTGGAGGGTATCACACCACAACTCTCATCCAAACTATAGTTTTTTTGTCTGCCTTGTCATCATTCATCACAGTTATGCGTCCTAACCACTTGAGTGGGCTGTTGGCTTATGAGGTCAGACCCCCCATCTCACACGTCTCTGATTGGTGTGTATGGATAAGGGCGGAGCATCTGGAGCAGAAGAGCCGGACGGCTGAACCTGCGGACTTTGTAAACTTGCAGCAGTATACCTGTGGAAGACAAACGCACATTAACGCACTAACACACGAAGCTCTTTCAGTCCCGCGGTGATTTTTAAACCCTCGGAGAAACACGGCATCACTCCATGTAAGTTTGTCTTTTTTTCATTTTTAATAGCACGCTGTCTGTTTTGTTTATTGAATGAATTTATTAAGAACGATTTTAAAATGATGATTTTTACGCATTGCTTTTTGTTTTTTGTTTTTTTGTTTTTTTAAACAAGTCTGTAAAATAACATGCCTCCAGTGAAGGTTACCAGTTTAATACAAAGCACAGCACTGTACAGCTGCAAAATGTCCAGTGGATGTGGTGTTAATCTCGTTTTGGGGCTCCAGATCCTCCGGATAAACAGTGCACGGTGTCTTCTAATCAGTACCTCTTATTTTAAAAACAGAGAACTCTGATAAGATGTGCGCAGTAAAGATTTTTAGGTCTATTTGGATATAAGGACGCCGGATTCGTCGATTTACTAACTACAAATAGGATTATACTGAAACTGTTTTTATATAGTGGTAATAACTCACAATGCAGTTGTGCGTGTAATATTTCCTGTTTTATTACAGCTATAAAACACATGCACATTAGAATATAACATATTGCTTATTTTGCTACTGACGCAAAGCAGACATGATGCTGGTGAGGCCTTTCATTCATTTCATTCATTTATTTATTCATTTTCAGGCACAACAAATACCTATATTGAACATAAAATACACAAAACAAAAAACAAAACTTGCCTGAAAAAGGAGTGGGACGAAGAAAACTTATTAAATCCCACCCCTATACTCACTCATCAACAAAAAAAAAACAATAAACTTCCCGCAGCTACGCCCATCATTGCATACAGACCCATCAACAGCCCCGGGCAGATACAAGCATCTAAGCGGCAGCTCGCAACCAACAATTAGAGCCTTCATAACTGAATACAGAATATATAAATTATAAATTGCATTACCACAGGTAACAGGCAGTAATAACTACAAGTAACAGACACACATACATATACATACATATATATCTACACACACAAGTACATATATGTACATACATACGCACACTTTATTTTTTATTTTTTATTTTGGAATCCATACCAGCAATGGTAAGAGGACAGACATTACAGAGCACACTAAAACCCATCATTGAGTATACTGTGACCAGACCAACTGTTTGTAGAGAAATTTAAATCTATGAATATTTTTGCATTGTTTCAATTGTAAACTCAGACTGTTCCAGATTTTCACACCACATACAGACACACAAAAGCCTTTACGGGTTGTTCGAGTTCTGGGTAATTTGAATTCTCCAAAGCCTCTCACATTATAAACCTTTTCTCGAATTTCAAATCTAGTTTGTAAATTTGCCGGTAAAAGTTTAGTAAAAGCTTTATACAAAATTATGGATGTATTGTAATTAACCAGATCCTGGAATTTAAGTAACTTTGCCTGAAGAAAGAATTTGTGAGTATGATCTAGATAACCAGCCTTGTGAATAATACGCAGTGCTCGTTTCTGTACTGTGACTAATGGATTAGTTGTATTTTTATATGTATTTCCCCACACTTCCACACAATATGTAAGATATGGAAGAACCAGGGTACAGTACAGAGTACGAAGTGCATCTTTATCAAGGAATTGTTTCACTTTGTTCAAAACTGCGAGGCTTCTGGAAATTTTGGTTTTTATGTGTCTGACGTGGGGTTTCCATGAAATTTTGTTATCAATTATAACTCCCAAAAATTTGTTTTCACTCACATTATCAATTGGTACACCTTCAATGATAATTGGTAATTCTATATTATATTTTAAATTACCAAAAAACATTGCTTTAGTTTTATTTATATTTAATGATAATTTATTTATGTCCATCCATTTTTTTATTAATTTTAGCTCCCTGTTTACAGTCATTACAAGATCAGTATAATCATCGCTACTGAAAAATATGTTGGTGTCATCTGCGAACAGTATGAGTTTAAGTACTTGAGAAACATCAAAAATATCATTTATGTATACATTGAAAAGTTTTGGTCCCAACACTGACCCTTGGGGAACACCACATGTAATACCAAGTTTCTCTGAATGGTAATGCCCTATGCTAACATATTGTTCCCGACCTGTTAGGTAACTTTTTAACCAGTTACCAGCTTTCCCTCGAATACCATATCTTTCCAATTTATCCAGTAAAATTGAGTGATTGATTGTGTCGAAGGCCTTTTTGAGGTCAACAAAAATACCAACTGCATATTTATTTTTATCCAGTGTATCAGTAATTTCTTCTACTGCCTCAATTATCGCCATTGAAGTGGTTCTTTGCGTTCTGAAACCATACTGACCAACATTTATTATTTGATGTTTTTCAAGGAATTTTTCTAATCTTGAATTAAAAAGTTTTTCTAGAATTTTTGAGAATTGAGGCAGTAGAGAAATAGGCCTATAATTGGTAAAACTGTGTTTGTCATTACTTTTATATAGTGGTATTACTTTCGCAATTTTCATTTTTTTTGGAAAACAACCGGACTGAAATGATAAATTACAGATATATGTTAAGGGACTAGCAATATTCAGAATAACCTGTTTAACTACAGACATATTTATGTCATGATAATCCATTGAAGACTTACTTTTACATTTTAATGTGATATTTATTACTTCTTGCTCATTTGTAGCTGAGAGGAACAGTGAAAAGGGATTTGATTTTATATCAAATCCCTTTATATTTATATTCACGCTGTTGTGAAGTTTCCTTATATTTTATGGTCTTGGCTGAACTCTTAGATTTAAACGTTTCATGGTGTTATGCAGGTAGCATCACTGTAATGTTTCATATTTGGTAATGGGGCTCACAAAACACCATTTAATGATATGGTCACCATGATGTTTTTCTTTTTCTTTTTAAATGCTCCTGATTTAATATTTAATAATATACAGTAATCTTCATTTTTGCTTTGTTTTTTTCAAATCTGTCTTCGGTTTTTAAAGAAATTCTCGGTAAGCTTTTGGTGAATATTAGACTTCTTGTGTGCACTCTGGGAAAACATGAAAGCACATTTGTAGAAAAGTTTCAGCTATTGCATTAGCTGACTTTGGTCCTCACAGTCTGTTAGCTCCATCTTTCCAGCTCAGTGCACATTGGGCGTCCATACATGCATATTACTTCCTCTTGATGTGCTGCCATTATTTATGGGCTGTTTGTGTTTGTCTTGTAACACACTTATTCTGGTCCCTTGGTGATTCCTTTTTATTGCTTTTCTCCTATTTCCAGTGTTGACCTTCATGGTGGATGAGCACAATGTTCCTTCCCCTGAGCTTCAGAAAATGAACGCCTCTCTGTGTGACCCTGCAGCCGTTATGTATCGACTGGTGGCAGACCACCAACTTGATACCAGCTGCAACTGCTCCTCTGCCCTTTCAAACTGGACAGCGAGGGGCGTGGCCCCTCAGCTGCCCACATTCAGTACAGCGGCGAAAGCGAGAGTGATCATCACCTTCATCCTCTGTGGCATATCTGCCTTTTGTAACCTGGCAGTGCTGTGGGCGGCTCGCATAGATGGGAAACGAAAATCCCACGTGAGGGTGCTGATTGTCAACCTGACGATGGCGGATCTGCTCGTGACCTTCATCGTGATGCCCGTAGATGCGGTGTGGAACATCACAGTTCAGTGGCTTGCCGGAGACTTTGCCTGCAGGCTGCTGATGTTTCTTAAGTTGCAGGCGATGTACTCCTGCGCCTTTGTCACAGTTGTAATCAGTCTGGATAGGCAGTCAGCCATCCTCAACCCTCTGGCCATCAATAAGGCCAGAAAGAGGAACAGAATCATGCTCACGGTGGCTTGGGTTATGAGCGTTGTGCTGTCTGTCCCTCAGGTAAGGACAGGCATTCCCGCTGATAGCAGAGGCAATGATCAGGACTAATTTGAATTCAATCAGGCCATTAAACTGCTTCTCATCCTCTCTAAAGGAGGTTTAACTCCACTCCCTGCTTTAGTACAATCTTTCATAAATAATAATTTTCAGAACAAAAAGTATAGAGGCAGTCCTGAATAAAGAGCTCCCTGTGACACATTCATCCCAGTGTGGAAAACTGCTGAAAGAAGCACCAAAGTCAACAGTAAGGGGTCATTTACTCAAAGGATAATGTAGCTTTATTTATTTTTAAGAAAATGAACAAATCCCACAATCTATCCTGGTTACGGGTATTGTATCACAGACCCAGCATGAAGCTGCTGTGTTCTTGTTGTCCAAGAACACATAACAGAGGGATACTGTTGCATTTGGAGTGCAGGTAGCATTTTTCTTTGTGTTTGTGAGAACATCAGCTGAATGAGCCTGTTATAGTTTTTTCATTTCATTCTGTTCATGAGTCACAAACTGACTTTAGAAAAAAAGAAGGTATTGATTGCAATCTGTCCTTTTTGTCAGTGTTTCTTAGCACCTGTTAAAATCATCGAGTAGGTGTGTGGTGTTTGAACCTGCAGGTGTGCGCTGCGTAATTTGAAACGAAATCAAATTAAACTGTTTGTGTTCATAGAAGGAGGACACACTGGTTAGCACTGCCAGCTGAGTAATTTCTGTGTTGTTCTCCCTGTGCCTGCATGGGGTTCCTTCAGTTTCCATCCACAGTTCAAAGACAGGCATGTTAAATTAACTGGTGATGAAGCCTAAGGATAAGAGATTTAAATAGATCACCCTTCTCTAAGAGAAGAAGAAGTTTTTTGGATTAGGCTCAAATAAATTAAAGGTCTAAGAGGTGTAATTATACAAAACTGCTTTTTAAAATAAATAATAAACCTTTGTTATACTCCGTCCAGTTCACGCTCAGAGTCAGCACTTGCATATGCACTATAGAATTATGGCTAGTTAAGGACAGCAGGGTTAAAACCAGTTAACTATAGCTTCATTTCACAGGTTTGCATGGCTTATTCCAACTTTTGTAACACCTTCTAAAGGTTCATGAGCTCCCTGAAAACAGGATGGAGATAAAACTTTGTCAGGCACAAGCAGTAAAAGATGTTATTTAGCGCTCTGAGAGACAGTAGCTTGGTAAAATGTATTATCCTCATATGATCAAAATCCAACTTAGTAGTAGTTTTCTCTTTGCAAATAACTGTAAACAATTTTTAAAAGTCAATGTGACATTAGCTCAGCAGGGTTAATTCATTCTCACTTATTTCCAGTGGTATGTTGCCAGTATAATTTTCACTAATTTCTGCTACAGAAACAATACAAAATGATGAACTATCAGCAGGACTTAAAGCCACACAAGGCTGATTTTGAACCGGGGTAATCTGACCCTTGAAGTTTCTTCCTGAAACATCCATTCCCAGCTGTTTGATGTGTAAAAGCAGCTGTGAACAAAGATATCAGTAAACCTGTGAAAGTTGCTCGTGTGTTACTTCATATGACTAAAAATCATTTTCTAAATGTCACATTTTCCCTCCTCAGATGTTCCTTTTTCACAATGTGACCATCATCCATCCCGAGGACTTTACTCAGTGCACAACACGGGGGAGCTTTGTCACCCACTGGCATGAAACAGCCTACAACATGTTCACGTTTTGCTGCCTGTTCCTGCTGCCGCTGGTCATCATGATTACCTGTTACACCAGGATCTTCTGTGAGATCTCCAGACGACTGAAAAAAGACAACTGTAAGTTTCAGTTTAGTTTAGATGTAAAGAAGAAATAATCTATTAAATATTAAATGAGCGGCAGTCTGACCAGCCATAAATGCCATAAGTGTCTCCAGGTGAAGAATCCTCATACTGGTGATCCCCCTACATATTTGAGAACTACCAGCTGAACTCCCAAAAGAACGAAACAATACAGGAGGGCCATAGAAAGACTAGAAAGGGGGAGGAGCAGACAGGGAAAGAGTAAGAGAACTAAACAAATAACAAGATCGCTGTAGAAGCTAAAGCTGAATGAAAAAACAAGAATTCAATGACTAAATCATTCATGAGTAAAGTTGGCAAAGGCCTTTGACTATCCCTTCAGTATCACAGTACTCTCAAAGTGAACATCTGCTTACCTCGAGCCAATAATTAATCAGAAATAATAACTTAAAAAACAATAAAGGTTTGTGTTCATAGCATTTTCAATGTGCACTATATTTTGTTTCTGTCCTCTGTTCTGGTTCCAGTACCTTCCAGTGAAATGCACCTGCGGTGTTCAAAGAATAACATCCCGAGAGCCCGGATGAGAACTCTGAAAATGAGTATTGTGATTGTTCTGTCTTTCATCATCTGCTGGACTCCATACTACCTGCTGGGCCTGTGGTACTGGTTCTTCCCTGACGACCTGGAGGGGAAGGTTTCCCACTCCTTAACTCACATCCTGTTCATCTTTGGGCTTGTCAACGCCTGCCTGGACCCACTCATCTACGGCCTATTCACCATCCACTTCAGAAAGGGGCTCCGAAGGTTTTATACCGGCACCACCACATCGGCTGATCTGGAAAACAACACGGTTATAACTGGGTCTTTTAGTTGTGCTGCCAACTCTTTGTCACTGAAACGGGAGGTGAGCCCTGCCAGCCCTGAGAGGCTTCTGCTGTGCAAAGCAGAGTGGACCCCACCGAGGAGCAGCTTTCTAACAGCTGACAACGACACAGACAGAAAAACTCACCAGTCCAGTGCTGAGAGCATGTTATGAGAAGAATATAGTATTGGTTTTACTGTTTTATTTCCTCATATTTATTCAGTGTAATGCTCTCATATGTAGGGTACTCTCATTCTCTTACACTCTTAATTAGATACACCCGTTTAACTGCTCAAAAACACAAATATTTAATCAGCCAATCACATTGCAGCATTTATGGACGTAGACATGATCAAGACGAACAGCTAAAGTTTTTCAACTGACCATCACAATGAAGATGACAGGTGACTTTGAACTTTGAATTTGAACATGGCACGGTTGCTGGTGCTAGTTAGAGTGTTTAAGAAACAGTTGGCTTTGAATCTCATCATAGATGTGTAGCTGACAAATGTGCAGCAACTGTGTGATGGTATGGACCAAAATCTCTGAGGAATGTTTCCAGCACCTTCTCGTATCTGTGGCAACTTTGAAAGGAAGTGAGGGTACAATCCAGTACTAGTCAGGTACCAATCGGAATACATAAAGTGGCCAATGAGAGTATGTATAAAATACAAAGGCCAAAAATGGCCGAATGCTGGAATATTGATAATTTTGTATGATATTGGGAAAATCTTCAGAAAATAAACAGTGATCATATTACAGGATTAAAATCAATGCTTTGTAAGATCTCAATGAATAAAATCCAGCTGTGTCAGAGTGAAGTTTGTTTTGATTTTTTTTTTTTAAAACAAGCCAGGCTTTTAGTTGGGTATGCAACTATTAAACAGTCCAATAGCAATTGCAGACAGTATTTGATGCCCAAATAAGAGTAAAGAGACTGTCTGAAATTTGGTCCTACAATATAAGCAATTTAAAAAAATCACTTTGATCATTGCAGTTCAGTATTTATGGTCCAGTTTGTGCCAGTGCATTGCCAAATATTAGCCACCATAATATTTTGTATTTTTTAAGATTTTTTTTTAGATAAGTTATGCTACCTGGTGTTTTTAAACACAAAATAGAACTTTTAAAAATGCATTTAAAAAACTAACAACTTTATATATTTCTCAAAAACTATCTTTCTACCAGTCTTTAAACATATCATCTGCAAATCTCATTTCAACAATAATATTTGCACTTCCTGCAGGAGTCCTGAGAACTGTTAAGGTCATGGAAATAAAGGACTGTTTGTATTTTCTGTAAATTACAATTTGTGACCATCTGACATTAAATGTATTCAGCTGGTGGAGTGACTTTTGCTGCTGGAAATGTCTTAAGTAAAAGAATTTGTGTTGGACAGCAATTATATGGGATTTGTGTGCAGATGTCATGCAAACCCATGTCTGTCTCTGTCCCCAGAGGGGAGAGCTGCCTATAATCAGCGATGAATCATAACCGCAGATGGAAAAGGCCATTTGTGCCCTGGAAATGTGACAAAATTAAAATCCTCTTTGGCTCTCATTAAAAGAGAGCTCAAGTTCGGAGCAAAGAAACTGAGAAGTGCAGGTTCGTGCAGCTGGAGATGACTGTTGGACGCTCATTTGGGAGCGATTCTGAAAACATTTCTTAAAAAGCAGCATCTATTATTTACAAAAAAAATGTAAATGATACAAATAAATTCAGAAATTCATCTCTTACAAAATAGTAGCTACATACCAGCATTTTATGAGGACTATATATGAACATGAAAGACTTTGGAGGTTGCATTTAATTTCAAACTGAGATAAGAAATTGAATCTTCTTTCTAAATGATGCCTGTATCATTCATCTGCTGGTGTGTGCCAACTGGATCAGGAAAATCTGGAACTGAATTGTAACCTTAGTCAAAATACTGGAATTTATTGTTGGCCTCAGCTTGTGATTAATACCATTATATATTAAGCAGTCAGTTATTTTATTAATCAACCAATTAGTACATATTCATATGTAAAATATTAGCAAGAAGATTAGAAATCAAAAACTTGTCAGAACAATCATGATAAAAATAAACAGACAATCTTCAAATTTGAAAAGGTTTTTGCATGACTTTGAAAAAAAAAAAAGCAACATGTCGATGGAGGAAAATTACACATTGTAGGTTTTTACAAGCGTCATATTACAAGACATTTAATGCTGAGATATAAAAGGCTCCTTAACCTCCCAGCTCTCCGTTACAAGACACACTCAGGTAATGGTGCTGTGAATTCAGACTGGTCCAGAGCGGTCATCCTGTGTTTTGCCTCCAACACAATCTAAACTTTTTTTTGACATGTTCAAGAAGCCGAAGCCCGCAAGTGAGAACAAATCCGAAGAAGACCATCTGTGCTACGTGTGATAAAAGGGCAACTTTGGATGGATCTGATTCTCCTGAAAGTGCTCAGAGTACATGAGTAAAAACAGAACTGTTATGAATCCTTTGTTTTTAAATTAATTTAACAACTTTTAATTCAGGTTTCATTTGGCTTTAAGGGCAGAAAATAAACCAACAAGGGAAAACTATCACTGGCTGTTTTGTTTGTGTGTTAGCACTTTCAGTTAATCCCAAGGAAGAATAAAGGTAAAAGACATCAGTTAATCTGAGTGGGAAAAACTCAAATCATCAAAAATAACAGACCAAAAAAAGCAACCCTGTGAAGTCTTTGCTTCATAGCAGGAGCTTTATTTCATGTCAGAAGCTTTTTTTCCACAAACAGATTCTTTTCTTGGTGCACATCTAATACTGACACGAAAACCTGCCAAGCTCTCTGAATGGAACACCTGAGCTATTGTTGCCTTCTGAGTCATGACATGAGGGCTTCTGGTCTCAAGTCTTTTTAAAGCCTCTTAGAAATTCAAATTAGAAATTCAAATGAGGCTTTCAGTCAGATATTAAAAACGGTATCAGTATCTTGTTCACTTTCATGGAGAGATGTGGCAGTGTGCTTTCATAAGATGAAAGGAAATGAAAGAGAATTACACAACTGTGTACAATCCTGTTTCAAAAAAAAAAAAAGAATTGAATGAATGGTCTTTTAAAGACCCCCCCCCCCCCAGTTAAATGTTACTCTCCATGCTCATTTTCAGTTTGATGCCAGTAAAATGTTGAAAAAAAGGCAACAACCGAGTGGAAAAGAACAGAAAAAACCTGCTGGTAAATCTCACACTTCATTAGCTTAAATAGTAACATGACTGGATGCAAAAATATTTCCCCACAAAGGCATGCTTTCTCATTGTACTCACTGCAAATATATATATATTTTTTTAATGAGTGTAAACCTGTCAAAAATATGGCTTTCATGAATTATGGTCAAGTATATAAACAGGACCCCACATTATAATTCAATGATTCAGCTGTTCCTAATATCATCTCAGATCTTACCTGTCATCTAATTTTTTTTTTTACCTCAGTGCTCATTAAATTCAGTTTTCAGTTTTCAGTTTTATTTGTCATATGCAAGTTAGCACAGGGTCAACATTGCAATGAAATGTGTTTGGCGAGCAGCAGTCACTCAGCAGCGTGGTACAGTAGGAGAAAATATAATAAAATATAATAAAAAATAGAAAAATAGTAAGGAGCAAAATATTAGAGAGACATGGTAAAAGAGAAAAGATGACTAAATATATATGTATCTATAAATATAAATATATGTACAGGGATTAAATAAGAAAATCTTGAAAAGAAATATGACGGGAGGACAGATGGGATATTGCACAGGAATGAGCAGCAGAAAATTACAGTATTGCACTTTTAAATATAAATATCAATAACAGTTAATAAAAGTTCAGACATCACCTGATCATGTTCCCGTCTAGAAAAATGTTTTTGTTTGCCAAAAAACATAGCTGAGTATAGACAATAAATACTCTTATACGGAGCCCCGCAGGGGACATGGGAGGAAAAAAAGTTAAGATGGACTTTTGCGAGATCTCGCAAAACAAACTTGGGATCTCGCAAAAGTTTTAGCCGCATTCTTCGGAGGCCGCCAGCTCGAAGCCGATCGGGAGGTCGAGGCACGATGTGCCGGGAAAGCGGTGTTCCTCCCGGCTGTAGTAGGTCTCGACCTCCCGTTAGCTTCGAGATGGTGGGTGTCAGATCTCCGAAAACGTCGGAGCACTTTTGCAAATATGTGATGTCTTGTAAACTGAGCAGGTATCTAACGTTTACACAACTACATTCACGCCTCAAAATATCTTAAAAGTGTGTTTTGTGACCCAGAAAGAGTAATATTACAACTAAGTAGCTGCCGCCATTGTTGGAATTCAACTTTTGCGAGATCCCGAGTTTGTTTTGCGAGATCTCGCAAAAGTTTTGTGAGATCCCGAGTTAGTGTTGCGAGATCTCGCAAAAGTCCGTCTTAATTTTTTTTCTCCCATGTCCCCTGTGGGGCTCCGTACTCTTAAGCTACACTGTGTAATTGTTTTGGTTAATTTTGTTGCATAACATTTTTTTCCCCTGTCTTTTGAAAACATGACTTATGACACATTCAAGGCCCCAAAAGGCAACAAAATGTCAACATGCTGCGACTGAGCTCAGCTCAGCTTGCATACAGTCATCCTTTAAATAAATGTCCCTCGAGCTCAGCAGATATAAAAGCAAGGACCATTTTTCTACAAGTCACATTTAATACCTGAAATCTTATCTTACTTGAAATAAAATAAAAACCTGAGATTCATGGTTTGAGTCACTTTTGGATCTATGAGTTCTCCCAGGTAAAGTTTTGCTGTGAGAGGACCATGTTTCAGCAACTTTGTATCCGAAATCATGAACATTTACTGCAAATAACACAGGCATGAAACCTTATTTCCCTCTATGAACATCATGCTCATTTTGGAGACTACACATTAGTTGTTAGTCTCCAAAATGAGCATGGTGTTCATAAACCTATCAGGATAAAATTTAATGAGGTCATAGACAATGTTCCCTCTAAGCTGCGCACGTGCGCAATTGAGTACTGCTGGCACGCTCTCTGCGCACAGAAAATCTGTGTTGTGCACAAAAAAAATCTAACCTGAATTGAAATTAAAATTAATACTTTAACAATTCTGTTTTGCAGTGTTAGTCAGTGACTGGCTGCTCCCATATGGGATTAGAACGATGCCACCTTATCCCATAGTCCAGCCAATGATGCGATTTACATTCGTATATACGCAGCTAATCAGCGTGGTTGACAGGCTATGACAGCGTCCTTATGTGCCGACACCGGTGTTTTAGCTAGGAAAGCTGCGTGGCTGATGTGGAGTGAAGCCACGTTAATGACAACGTGTACAAGCTGTGAGCAGGACAGACGGAACAATTGACGGAAAAAGTATGGACTTGATTTTCTTCCTGAATACTGTCGTTGTTTATATTTACTGCAGGAATAAACGGTAAAAACGGCGTTTTATAAGAAAAAAGGCTCGAAAGCACTCTCCGCATGTGAGCAAAAACTCCACCCCCCTCTCCCTTTCCTATTCGTCCAAAAAAGTACTATGTCAACCAATCAAAAAATGATATGGCAACGTGGCATCTAGTTGCTAAGAAACGGGGAGAAGTTTTAGGAGTGACGGCGGTGCTTTGAGATGTGAGAGATTTGAGACGTTTAGCGCAAATCTTGTGTAGTTAGTGTGTAGTGTAGTTTTTGTTGTGTGTGTCAGAACAATGAGGCGACTGCTGAATGTTACAGAAGTTACAGGAGTGATACATCTCCTGTTGTAAGGCTTGCAGGTATCAGGCTTGTGATGTTCTCCTTTATCTCATAGTGGACAGAAATTATTTTTTGGAGTGGCAGAAATAATTTGTGTGGCATCAGATTTGATGCAGAACAGCTGATTGTTCTAAAAATTTGAAATGTTTATTTAAAAAACCGCCTTGGCTGCATTAAAAAAATAGCTGCAAATTTTTTTTTTTAAAGAATTAACTATATAATTAATTGCCCAGCATTGGTCATTATATACTATATTTTGCAGACAGAGAGTTACAGGACTCTCTCCCAGACCACAGACTCATAATACAAGTCAGCGCTTTTTAAAAAAGAAAGAAAGTTGTGCTTTCAAAATTGGAGTTCAAGTTATTTTTACTTCCAATAGTGTTAACATACTACACAGGTCAATGACTAGATTTTTTTTTACATTTTCATTGTAAGTGGGCTAAAGCAGTTAATTAAAAGTAGTCTAACATAAATGTAAATGCTGTAATTTGATTATTTTAATAAACCATGTAACTTGGATGGATTAGATGCCGGCGTGACCACAGTGCACACGTCTGATGTCACTCACAGTGGTCCAAGGGATCGCTCAGGGAGTTTGTGTGTTCGCTCAGACACGTGAAAAATTAGAGGGAACATTGGTCATAGACCAAAAGAACAAAAGTTCAGTTTCCTGCAGGTACTTACAAAAGCAACTAAAGGAGTCGCCCCCTGCTGGCAATTAGAAAAATACAGGTTTAAATGAGTTCCCCTTTGGCTTCACATTTCAAATCTGGAAGCTACTCATCTTTTACATGCAGTCTTTGTGTGTGCCCATACACCAGGAAACAGATTCTCAAAATTATTGATGTTTTAATAAAACAATTTCAGTTTACAATTCAAATGCATCAAAAACATTTAAATAACAGAAAACAAGGACAATATCTTAAGACAATTTCAGCAGTTCTATATTTATATTTGCTAAGTTTATCAATTAAAGAAATAATATTTAATAGGATCCTCCACTTTGTGTCTGGGTGAGTAGTGCTTTACAGATGGTGGGAATCACTTTATTAGTATCTTTATCATTTGCTGCAATTCTTCATTGGATTTTCCTGCAGCTGCTCCCATGTCTGTGTCAGAGTTTTGTTCCTTTCCTCCACAGACTGTGCTCTTCACATGAAAATGCAGGAAAAACACAATGCTGCTTTATCATTCTCATACACTTACTTTACTCATACAAGTCATTTGTGGAGTTCAAGAGCAGTCTGCATACAGTACAAAAACAATGCTAACCTTTTCTGAAGGTAGAGATTGCAGGTTTCCTTTAAGGTGTTGTAGCTCAGAGTTTGCTGCTGTCGTGTGGACTCAGGATATGAAACAACGTGCTGCTTAAAGATGTCAGACTCTGCAAAACGGAAGACGAAAAGCTGGCTCTGGCTCCTTTCTTCAGATGTAACACTGCAGCTGGTGTCCTGGTCACCTGGATGAGAAATAAAAAAAAACTTTATTTACAGTATTGTTCTAACATTAATCCAGGAACATGCTGTTATCATAAAATGGTGTTTGGGTTTACCTCGTATGAACAGACTCTGCTGTTTGGAGTTCAGCGCATAAATTGGACTGTGGGGAGTCGTAATGAGATGAGTTGTGGGAGGAGTCAGGAAGCACACAGTGGTGTTGTTGATGACATCTTGGATGGACATTTTTCCACTCCTTTGCATTACAAGTGACTCACAGAGGCAGGAGAAATGAGACAGTAAGATAAGAACTTAAAGTCATTAAAGGGAACCTATTGTGTTGATTTCCTAGTGCTTACTTCTAATTTTGAACCCTACTCCAGTAGCTCTGCATGACTTGCAGTTCAAAATAACCCATTTATCTTATACTAGGTCCACTGAACCTTTACATCATAAAGGTCCAATGGTGCATTTAGTCAGGGGCGTAATTTCCAGGGGGGTTATGACCCCCCTAATAATCAGACCCAGCCAATATAACCCTCCCAATAAAATTATGAATGATCTTGCATAAATAGGCTGTTGATTTTCTTTACTCATTTCAGTTATTACCAGCAAAATAGTTGCATGTTTAATCATCTGGGAATTTACCCAGATTTATTTATTTATTTAGACAGAGATCTTGACACCCCCCAATGTTCAGCACAAAATTATGCCCATGCATTTAGTGCAGTCTCAAGCCTGAGCTTTTGTCTCACAAGGGTTATTTGCCCATACACTGACCTCATTATAAGTATTATGGCAATCCATTGTATATTTTTATCAACAGCTTGAGTATTCCTACCAATCCCTGCAGGAACAGTACTGACGCAGTGACAGTTGGGAGGTCCTTGCTGTCCTTTGGCCTGAACAGACACATAAAGTGATGTGTAAACATTTAATCTAATACAATGCCACGCTACCACGCATGTAAAACTCAGACAACCTTTCAGAGAGCTGCTTTGTGCTGGGTTTTGTCCCCCGTCCAGTTGTGACGGTTTGAATTGCTCCACTTTTACACAATATCAAAAGATGGACTTTTTCAGCAGTAAAAATCTGGAAGTCATCATCAGTCACAGGGCAGCAATCCACAAACTGTACCCTGAATAAGGCGCTGTTTGCTTCTGGCATTAAAACGAGAGACAATGGAGCCCCTGGAAATAAAAACAAAGAGGAATAAACAGGCTAAAATTAGTTTAGAATAGAAATAAATAAAAAGCTTTAAGACTTTTAGCCTCATAGATATTACATCAGAGACTGTGTATTTGTCTGCTATCTGACTCCTGCTAATTAGTGTTTTCAGTCATGTTTTTGTTGGAGAATAAATATATCTGTCAGCTTACTGAGAACATGATTATTAGCTGAACTGTGTTGTCATGTGCACAGCTGGATGCGTGTTTAACTGTGGAAGCACTTAATAATACTGACACTGTTGTGTCAGTATTTTTAAGTGTCAGTAAGGGAGACAAAAGGATGTCTGCCTTTTCTGTCCATGTGTTTGCAGAGACACAGAATAGAAGAAAATGGATATTCTGTGAGGAAACCAATCATTGCTTTTCATCTAACTTCCTGAGAACATCTGATTTTTTTGTATAAGAACTTTAGAATATATTAAAAAAAAGCCCTGCCAATTTACAGGCCCCTTTAAATAAACATGCGTGGGTAAAACTTTGGTGGCTTTTGATTTATTTATTTATTTTTTAGTAGTTTTGAGTCCTCATATCTAACTAAAGTACAAGACGATTTTAAACTCATTCCTGAGTGTCATGAGCTAGAGACAAAATCTTTTTTTTCTTCAGCATATTACCGGTACTCATATTCTCATTCATTTTACTTTAAACATCAAGATCATGGGATATACCATAGTTTCAACAACGGCAGCAATTTAATATTGAGGTAGAGAAACAGGAAAAAGAATTGGTACCCTGATAATTTACTGGAGAAATCTTCCAAAATTGCATTTGAGTAAACTTTCAGCGGTCATATCACCACTTGGGATAAGTTGCTTGTCAAAGGAACTCATATGAGAAGTTTTGATACAGGGCTCACCTTTAGCATTCATTCCTTCTGGGGGGTCAAAGTGATTTCCTATTCTAGACATTCTAAACATTCTATGAAATGGAGAAGCAAAATAGAATGTGAACTGATGTTCACATGTTCTATTTTCCAGATTTCATTTTAACGGAAAACAAGGATGTCTGCAGAAACTCACTAAACTCCCAATCAAAGAAAGCTATGGAGAATTCAACCATGGTGACATTTTAGAGCTGCCCCGTAGGATTTACTTACCGGATCGCCTGTCCCAGACACACACCAAGGCATCACTGAGCCCAAGAGCGATGTAACGGTTGCATTTACTAACAGCTGAGCAGAGGATTTCCATTGCATTTGGCCACAATACATCTGGCATCGGGTCCACATCTGCATCAAACAGAAGGCCATTCCAAAACGTTAAAATAATCTCACTGGTGTAAAGAAAAGTATGCTGTAATATCAGCACTTTTTAAAGCTTTTGTTCTTAGTATCTAGACTTATCTCTTAATTAATAAAATATCATACTTGGGCTGCTCTTTGGTGGTTTTTTTAGGAAATACTGAAGAAGATTACAGCTGCCACTCCACCACACAGCAACAGCGACAAGTAATCCTAAGAAAAGGTCAGACAGTGAAAATGACATTAACAGGAGCATGGTCTGCATACAGACTTGAATATGTCTTTAATGGGTCTGACTGTTGAATGCATAACGAATACAATCCAAAGCAGGAGGATACCCTTGTGACTTTCAATCAGTTCATCAATCATACATATAAGGTCAGAAAGACAGAAGGATCATTATTGTGGAAACTTCCAAATGGGTTTGACATATTTAAATTACTGTTAAGCAATTAAGCAATAACACTTAATGCTACAAACCTGGCTGAAACTCTGCTTTGCTGTCACCAGGACCACAGGGCAGAAGAAAGTGCCACGTGCAATGTCTGGAAAAGATTCAGTAACTAATATGTAACAAAAGAGAGATAATTGTTTGCAGACAGACAGATTACAAATGCTGGAGTACCCAAAGGTGAGTTTTATTTACTCGTTATATTAAGATGTAGAACTAACTCATCTTATGTCTTTAATACTATATTTGCTGATAATGTAGTGACTGGTTTGATTAGTGATTCTTTGCATTTCTGAATGAGTCTGTTAGTGTCATTCTAGTTTTCTTTAGTTAACCACATGAGGTCTTAGAGGGCAACCACACAGGAAGTGAGGAGCACCAATGTGGCAACTACACACCACTAAAAGTCAACAACATTCGACGACTTCAAACGACTACGAGCAAAATATCTGCTGGCGATGCAAAGTGGGCAGATTTTTTAATTTTGAGGTGAGCGAGCAGGATGACATTTACAAATATAAACAAAATGAGCCTATAATTATTATCTAATACAGACAGACAATCTGCAGAATATCTGTGAACTCCCAATCAAGAAAAGCTTTGGAGAATTCAGCCATGGTGATATTTTAGAGATGCCCCGTAGGATTTATTTTAGACAGACAGACTGACCAAAACAAAACAGAGCAACCAATGAAAGCAGCTTAGCTTTGGAATGCTGATTGTATTGGCATGAACTTTATCACACCTTGGGCTTTCATTCATTTCCTTTCTTTTTCCTTCATCTGTACTGAAGGGCGGCTTCTCCAAACGATGGCTGCTGCTCCTGATTATGTCCAGAGCCAAACAGTGCATCAGAAAGTCTGTTGGCTGCGACGTCTCAGGTGGACTACTGAGTGCCTTCTCTGCCAAAAAGCAGAAACATGAAGGTCAGTTGCTTGGCTGCATTTTTATTTCAATCATAAAAACAAGAGATACAATACATAAAAATTGATAGACCCACATACATCTCTGCATGTTTGGTTAAATTGTAGCACAGTGTAAATGTAATGCTTCTGCTCTAACAGAAAAGTTATACCTGTTGGGATTTTTGGTGGCCTGATTTGAATCATTACAGTAACTGGTGACCATTCAGATGAGTTTGGGTTCTGAGGATTAAAAAAAACAAAAAAACTGTTTATTTAATGTGTGATTCAGTCACATGCAATATATAGTCTCGATCAAAAGACTACTTGCAAAATGGCAAAAAATCATATTCTGCATGGTTGGATCTTAACAAGGTTCCAAATAGAGCTTCAACATGCAACAAGAAGAAATGAGAGTGAGACAAAACATCTTTTTTGAGCATGCAATTTATTGAAAACAATACTTAAACTGAAACAGGCTGTTTTACAACTGATCAAAAGTTTAGGACCACATGCCTTTAAAAGGCCAAATCTGTTAAAAAAAAAAAGTGGATTCATTGTCATCCATTGCATACATTTGAAAATCCTAGGTAACTTCCTTATTGCAACCTTCTGCATTCAGAAGGTTTTCAGAAAACCTGACCTCTGACCCTCACATTGAGGTCGAGGTGACTGAGATTCAAACTGAGATTTTTAATACATACACTTATCATATTAATTTGACAGTCCTTGTATCATCTTTCTTGAATTGTCATGTTCACAAAATTTTCAGAAAATTTGACTTCTGACCTTGGCCTTGAGGTCAACGTCATGGATATTTGAACTTGTCTAAGATTTTTAGTAGATATGCCTAAGGTATTAAATATGAAAATCCTAGCTGGGTGTTAATGCTACTTGCCCAGCTGGATGATGACAATACCCCAAGCATTTCAGGTTTAGAGGTAAAATCTAGAAAAACAACCAAAAGGATGGGAAAACCTGAAAAAAAATGATGGTAACATAAGTCTAATATGAAAACAAATGGCATAAAGTACAAAGAGAGACCGGGATGTAACCAGGACTTCAAAATCTTTGGTCTTAGCACTCCTTCCCAGAGTTCGGTACCCAAAACACATTCTTATTTCAGTTTAAACTGTGACTCATTACCTGTGCATTCTCCAACTCTTTCAGCCATGCTGCTGAAGGAAACTGGTAGACCTCAAGCCAAACAGCTCCGCCGCCTGATAGGATACGTAAAATGAATAAAATTTTGCATTTGATTGCAAACTCTGTAACTAAATCCCATCATAAAAACTAAAATAGAAGTTCATACTTACAACTGAGTGATGCAGCTCCATAATTTCCCCCTTCAAACAGTTCAAATGACAAACAAATGCTCCTTTTGTTGATATCTTCCTGTTATTCAAATAATTGATTTGTTTCTTTTTTTTTTTAATAATTAAAAACAGAAAAATTCTAAGTGAAAACCACACCCTGTCCCAGTTATATAAGTCATTTAGTAAAATGTGACAATACACACCATAATGTTAGTAACGCAGAGGAGGTGTATCGAGTCTGAATGATGACCAAAGACTCTCGCAACACCTGTAGATGATAGCAATGATGTCAGTATGATGAATAACATTTAATAATATAGAACCTGTTTACACACTTCAAAAAGCATTACTGTCTAAGGCAGTGGTTCACAAAATGTACAATTAAAATGGAGCATTAAATGCACAAAAAGGCATGAATTAAATAACATTTACTACATTAATTACATCAGATGCCCTGATTAACCTAACAGTGGCTCAGACTGACTGCAAGAATAATATTTTTTATGACTTAAAAATGAACAGTTTTTTGGGTGGAGTTAAGTTATGCTAAGATTGTGCCAAGTAACCCAACAAGGCTCTTGGAAACCAAACATCCCTTCTTAGAGAAAATGTGCCTACTGCACAGATTCCTAACCAGAGGCAGCAGCAAAGTCTGATTGTGTGTAAAAGCGGCCAATAAAAAGAATAGTGACAGGAGCTTGTCCTATCTGTCATAGGGTGAGAGGGCGGGGTGCATCTTGGACAGCTTGCCAGGGCATTGCACGGCCAAATGTCAGTGTGCGTTTGCTAATCTATAAACTTCCAGCTGTCTGATATATTTTTATGGCAAATAATTGTTTTAAACAGCAGAAGCAACCCAAGGAAAGCCTGGTGGACCATAACTCACCCATATCATCAACAGTGCCAAGCAGATACATGGTCTTAGACATACTGGTCATCTGGATAGATGTCATTTCCAGCCTGTCCTGCAGCCACCCTGCAACACGATTCAGAGATGACGCACACCACACAGACAAGCCCCCGGAGTGGCCCAGACAGAGATACCTGCCGTCGTCTGAGCAAGTCAAGCAGTTGGTGTTTCCTGGGAGCTGACAAATGAGGGAAATAAGTATTTATAGAAGCAAGTCTCACCACTAAACACCTTATATCGGCCGCTATTTTGAAACAATAACTTCATGAATTTCATTAATCACAAGTATGTGAAATTGCACGTATAGAATCACCAGTGAAATGAAATCTCATAACAAATGCTCAAAAATACTTACTCACACCTGTAAGTTGTATTTCTACAATCTTCCCACAGGTTTCAATTAGGGGTGCAACGATACTCGTATCGATATTGAACCGTTCGATACAGTGCTTTCGGTTCGGTACGCATATGTATCGAACAATACAAAATTTGTAATTTATTTTATCAACTTTCCTTCTGACGATGCTGTCTGTGTTGAGCGCTCAGTGAATCTGCGTTCGACTACTCCGCCTAGGCTGCACTGTCGAGCGCAGATCCACTGAGCGCTCAACACAGACAGCATCGTCAGAAGAGCACAGGGCAAGCTAGCAAGACAGAAGTTAAGCTCTCCTTGCAACATGGAAAATTGAACCTCCCCCACCCTCATTCAGATCTGGCGTTTGGAAGTATTTTGGTTTTCATGTGACGTATGACCCTGAAGGTAAGCGCGTCATGGACTAAAGTAAAACAGTATGTTGGATGTGCCACGCACTAGTGTGTTAGCACAGTTAGCTCGTTAACGTGTTGGCCGTCTAGCCCCACGCACAGAGATTTGCCGTGTTGTGGCGTTAACGTCATTTCAACGAGATTAACGCTGACAGCACTAGTGGGAACACAACGAATATGACTGCACATTTACACCGACATCATCCTAGTGCAAAGACAAGTGGAAGCAGACAAAAACAACAAGCATGCATGCTACAAACTTTACCCGAGTCATTTAGACAGCCGTTAGCACATGATTCTCCTTATGCGGACCTGATATGTTTAATATTGTGGCGAGCTCAGACAAGGTGGAGACGGAGGTGTCGTTTGGTCTTGCTTCCCGTGAGCTAGCCAGGTAGCACAGCAGTTTATTGACATCTGCAGAAGAACACTGCCGCTAGCTAACTGCTCAGCGCGGCAACAGCACAGCAGCAACAACAACAACAACAACACACCGTCGCAGCGAGAGGGCGTCACCCGTCACTATGGCAACATAAACAAAACATAACTGTACAAACAGAACCGCGAACAGCCCTGACCCGCTACATTGCCCCCAACTAAGGGGTCAGTCGTCCCCGACGACCCCATTACCCCACACAAAGTCCTGCAAATGTCCAGGTGCCTTCTTTTGGCGCACCGGCCGGTCACGACCGGCGGGGGAAAAGTCACTCGGGTCAGAACATGGAGTGCCACCATCATCCCACTTCTGACACCAATGTGGCGAGCTCAGACAAGGAGGAGACAGAGGTGTTGTTTGGTCTTGCTTCCCGTGAGCTAGCCAGGGAGCACAGCCGTTTATTGACATCTGCAGAAGAACACTGCCGCTAGCTAACTGCTCAGCGCGGCAACAGCACAGCAACAACAACAACACATAGGGCGCCCTCTGACCCCGGAAGGACACACCGTCGCAGCGAGAGGGCGTCACCCGTCACTATGGCAACATAAACAAAACATAACTGTACAAACAGAACCGCGAACAGCCCTGACCCGCTACATTGCCCCCAACTAAGGGGTCAGTCGTCCCCGACGACCCCATTACCCCACACAAAGTCCTGCAAATGTCCAGGTGCCTTCTTTTGGCGCACCGGCCGGTCACGACCGGCGGGGGAAAAGTCACTCGGGTCAGAACATGGAGTGCCACCATCATCCCACTTCTGACACCAATGTGGCGAGCTCAGACAAGGAGGAGACGGAGGTGTCGTTTGGTCTTGCTTCCCGTGAGCTAGCCAGGGAGCACAGCCGTTTATTGACATCTGCAGAAGAACGCTGCCGCTAGCTAACTGCTCAGCGCGGCAACCGCACAGCAACAACACACAGGGCGCCCTCTGACCCCGGAAGGACACACCGTCGCAGCGAGAGGGCGTCACCCGTCACTATGGCAACATAAACAAAACATAACTGTACAAACAGAACCCCAAACAGCCCTGACCCGCTACAATATGCTGCTGAGAATATAGCCCAGAAGAAGCGTATAGTATAGCTTTTATTTTGGAAAGAGCCATTTCTCTGTAATAAACTCTCTTTTCCAAAGATGAGTGATTCCTCAATCAGATTTATTTTTTAAATTACTTTTGTTTCAGCAACATTAAATTTAAAAACTGTACTTTTGAGTTAAAATATATATTTATAATTTTAATAAATGACAAATTAAAAAGGCATGAACATTTTTTTTGTATCGAAAAAATATCGAACCGTGACACCAAAGTATCGAACTGAACCGAACCGTGAATTTTGTGTATTGTTGCACCCCTAGTTTCAATTCATAATTCTTCAAATAACACATTTCTAAATTAGAATGAGTATGAAAACATCTACATTTTGTTTAACGAAACTGTTATTTTTATTTGACAACCTTTGTTTTCTTCATTGTAAAAAAATGGAATAGCTCTGTTTGCTGGTTCAGAGTTGACTGGATATATTTCATACTGGTCTACACAAAAATCAAGTTCTCACTTTGGCCAAGTGCCAACAGATGCCACGTTGCTACATGGATATAAAAATGTGAGAAAACATCAGATTATGAGCTTTCAAAATGTCTTATTGACAGTTTTCACAAAGTAAATCATGTTCTATTATTGGTTTGTTAAATACATATTTCTTTGGTTTAGGAATCAAATGCATGGTGTCCAAATGAGTGGACATGTTTGTAACTCCCTGAAAAATGAGTTCATGAACAAAATTTCAATTGCATTTTTGGGTTGTTTTTCTTTTTGTGCTTAAAGAGGAATAAAAATCTAAGGAAAAAATCGTGACTGAGGCCCTCATAATTAATGCATGAGATAGTTAAACTTAAAACTTTACATGTCAAGATCTTTGTACCTGCATCATACCAGTAAGTTCCAAAGTAGGTGTCTCATCCCTGGATGTCTTTGCGTTATGGGCTGATTCCATTTCTTTTCTTGTGATGAAGAATAAACCTGGAGAGAGAATCGAGAGCTCTCATGTCGTCTTTGTTTACCTCCACAACAGAAATGTTTTTTTTTTTTAGAAAGAAATAGATGTCTGTGAAATAAGACAACACAGACTCACTGCTTTAACTATATATAGATTTTACTCATCTGCCCCTTTATTAGCTAGAAAAAGCCCTGAAGTTAATTCAGTATAAAGTATTCCAAAAACATGTAGAATATGGTCGTTACTATGCAGGAACTGAAATAGCCTTAAATGTCACAGTGGAAAAAGCTGATACTATTTATATGCCGCTGAAAGTATTTATTGGAAATAAATAAAATAACAAAATGAATCAGATTAGCCCTTTTCGTAACACTTGATGTCGTTCACTAAATACTTTAGAGCATAGAGTTTACAACTTTACACACAGACTGATTCATACGGCCTAGATGTGGCTGAAAAAGAGTTCAGTGAGGTCACTGGTTAGCAGTGTTGGGCAAGTTACTTTGAAAAGTAATTAATTATAGTTACTAGTTACTTCTTCAAAAAAGTAACTGAGTTAGTAACTGAGTTACAATTTTCTAAAAGTAATTAATTACTTGAAAAGTAACTATTGCGTTACTTTAAAAAACAAAAACAAAAAAACGTTTAACCCTGTGGGGTCCAGGTTGTAACTGCAGCCATTTTTAACTACTTTTGATGTTTTCTCTAAATTTTACCTTTAAAAACTATTTACCTTTCCTTGTTTGGTATCTTCCTTTTCAGCACAACCTCACGTGTCTGAATTTACAGTTATGTTTTCATTTTGACATACTGTATTAACACAATGATCTAAAATCACACAAAAAACATCAAATCAGAGTAGAAAAAGTTATATTTTTTACTGTAACAACCACAAACATGTATAATGAATCATATTTCATAACTTTAAATGCAAATATAAATGGTCAATTTTAAAATCCTATGCACAAGTTTTGCAAACAATAAAGTTATTTGCATCTATTTACCTTTTACCTTGATTTTCTAAATAACCATTTCAAACTATTTACAGAACAATCAGCTGTTCATTTTTCAATAAGATGCCACACAAAAATAATTTCTGTCCACTATAAAGGAGAACATCACAGCCTAAATCCTGTAGGTCTGACAGCAGCAGGTGTATCACTCCTTTTTCTATCTGGAGACAGCAGTCACCTCATTGTTCTGACACACAACACAAAACTATCCACAACACTACACTCCCATCACTGCTGGTTAGCCTGGAGGCTAACAATGAGCTGACACCACAGATAAAAAAAATCGTCATATAAAGCTGTTTAACTCAGGACAAAAAAGGGGCAGCTTGTAAAACAACTATTAGATCACAAACAAAAGTATTTTAGTGTAAGTGTAATTTTAGACCAGAGTGGAAAAGCACTGAAAATGGATATGTTGGTCTTACCTCAGCTTTGTGAACTCTGAACGGGCTTGATGTTTCACGGTCGCTATGACAACCGACTGGCTCCACCCCGACCGCGGTTTAAAGCTGCTTTGTGTCAGGAGGAGCTACACACCGGCGTGGATGCTACAGAAGAACGGTCACAGTGAGATCTGCAGCCCTGCGATCTAATCTATGTCTGAAGAAAGTGCATGTTCTACTCTTGTGATAAATGACTGATAAAATATTATTCTTATGTGCACTTTCTGTAAAGCAGAAGGTATATTTTTTTTATATTTGGTAGCACTTTTTAATAATTTCACACTATTAAGCATGATTAAAGTATTGGTAAGGTATTATAGAGTACTTAATTTAGCATTTATAGACATTGCCCTGCTTTAGTATGCCATTTATAAATATAGATATTTTATTATGACTATGATTACGATTGTTACTGTGATAGCTCTACATGATGTAACAGTAACAGATGGAGAGACATACCTGTATTTATAAATGACATACTGAGGAGGACTCTCTCTTTCTCATTTATCTTTGAATGTTATTCCATGTGGTTTAAGGGTTTCTGTTTCTCAAAATCATACTTTACTTATAGCATATGCATATTTATCTGTTCCCACTCTCCTGTTAGACGAGTGGACCAATCTTTGCCTACTGCAAGTGCCAACATCTGTATGATGTATAGAAAAATTTTACACACATTAAAGACACTTTTTTGCACTAAGCAGCAACCTCTGCAGCTAAAAATTCAAACCAATTATAATACCAACGAGTGCAGTTTCTCTGGTGGTCGCTCCCAATTTTATTTATATAACACAAAATCACAGCAGCAGTCATAAACAGTATTTCTTTTGTGCTATCATTTTAATAGAACTCTTCAAGCATGTCAGCCTTGCAACTACTCAACCCGCTGAACCCAGCACACATGAATAAGCAGCCAAAACTTAACTGAACTGGTCTGTGTTTTTCATTGCAAGTTGGAGAATGATACTGGGATGAGGTCAACATAGGGACAAGCTGATGGTCTTCTGTTGTTCTCCTTTTATAACATGGTAGTTAACAGTATATAAAATAGTGTTTTGTGCCTCAAGTGCCGCCTTGCAACTCTGTGAATGTTTTCAGATCTCATCCATCTGGATACCAGAGTTAGTCTGTATCTTTGCAGTAAGTAGCAGATGTGTGTATTCAGGCACTGCATCTGTACAGTTTATCAATGCAGCTTGCTAACCACAGTTACTAGTGTTAGCTGATGACTTAACCTACATTCTCAAATATGGTAACTTCCAGCTAAACAGGCAAAAATGAAGCAATTATAATAAAATGAATGTGGCTTTCAAAACGCATGCTATGACCATCTTTATTATACAGTTTACAGTTACCCTCCAAGTATACCAAAATGCAAAATTAATAGGACTGTTTCATGCATGTGAAGCATTATAATGATATGGTATTGCACTGTGTTAACTGACAGGATTTTATAGCCAGCTGGCCTTCGCTTTAACAATTAAGGAAACAAAACATATTATTATTCAGGATCTAAAAGCTTGAATTTTAAAGATCTTGATTTAGCCCATCCTTTACATTTGACACTTTAAGTTTTAAAGTTTGCAGTTCTTACACTTTTGACAAAGGAAAACTCTCTTGCTGCAGGATAATCATCTGCAAATGGATTTTTATCACAAACTGACAACATTGTTGTTAGCCCTTTATAAAACAGAAAAATATAAAATGTCTTATACAATAATTTCTTGGCTTCTACTTATACCTGTGTATGAGGGTGCCTGCGTGCATAAAGAAAACATGATTGCTGTGTGCACAAAAAAATAAGAGCGATCTACAAAGAAAAATGTCTGTGGTTATAGATCTCTTTGATGGTTTTATTTGTTTGAAATTTGCACAATAGAAGAAGAGAAAGTACACAACTGTAAAATGCAGTTCATAATGCATACGCCCCTCTCCGGGTCTTCATTGTTGGTGATACTTTTATCCTGCTCAATCGCCCAAATATAATCATACCCTCTTAATCACAACAATCCAAAAATAATTATGGTTTTCCATCAATAATCTGACACATCTATTCCTTTCTTTCTATAAATCTTTTCATAATTACCACTTGTTCGTCAATTGTTAATTTTAAGATTGGGCTTTTTGTGCTTGAAATATGGCCGAAATCACTAAAAGGCAAATTTTCAAATCAAACTACTCTGTGTGCTCAGAAAGTAAAACAGGGTGTCAACAGGAATATCGGCAGCATTAGAAATATATAAGTGTTATTCTTAATGGCGAATGCCTGCACATTTACCTCAGTGATGAATAAAGCAAAAATGTACCAGAATGATTACAAATGCAACAAATGAGTAAGCAATGTCATCACAGGAAACAGAGAACGTTAAATTACATTAAGAATACAGAAAGCCACTGTTGGCAATCATTTAAACAGTTTTAAACAGCAAACAGTAGTAATAAGGCAGATAACAGATGAGTGTGTGTATGGATAATGAGCATCTTGATATTGGCAGTTTGAAGACTATATAAGTATCCTTAAGGCTTCTATGTCAATGACTGTGTAATGACATTCAATACAAAAGCTGCAGCCACAATGGACAAATACACTCTGAATAGGCACTGATTAAAAGTTGAGACTCAGCTCTCCAAGCTTAAAATACCTAAATACTACAACATATAGTAAGTTAGCAAATGCACACATTTTACCAATATAGTGGCAGCTTCTTGAAACCCGTCACTGTACACTATAAAACATCCTCAGTTAACTACTTTTATTTTCTAATAAGCCAAAAAAAGCAACACAATATGAACATCAACCCTCATAAAGGTGAACTTTTCTCATAAGTAAAATGACTGTGGGGTTAATTATCCAATTTACACGGGAATACTTCTTTAATGACGGCATTTATGTTCATTGTACCTACGCGGACACTTCATTAGGTATATCTGGCTAGCATGGGCTGGACCCCCGTTTGCCTTCGGAACAGCACATATTCAACAAGGTGCTGAAAACATTCCTCAGCTTGTTGCACAAGCTGTTGCTGTGTGCAACAGCTTCACACAGCTGTTGCAGATTCGTCACCTGCACATCCACGATGTGGAGTTCTTAATCCACTGTATCTCAAAGGTGCTCTATTCAATTGTAATGTAGTGGCTGTGGAGCTCATTTGAGTATAGTGAACTCATTGTCGTGTTGAAAAACCAGTTTGAGATGATTTGAACGTCGTGACAGGTCACCTTATCCTAATGGTCGTTTATCATTATTTAAATGATGCTCGTGTGGTAAGGGGCCAAAGTGTGCCGAGAAAATGCCAAATTCTGTCCCCAGTGTAACAGCTGAAATGAACACTCCTCAGACTGAGTAACATTTCTTCAGTCTTTTTTCCCCAATTTTGGTGAGTGTGCCGAAACTGTAGCCTGTTCTTAGTTGACAGGAGTTCCAACCAGTGTGGCATTCTGCTGCAATGTTCAAACTGCATACCTCAGTTTTAAGAAGTGGTTACTGTTGCCTTCCTGTCAGCCTGAATCAGTCTGGTTATTCTCCTGTGACATCAAAGCATTTTCGCCCAGAGAACAGCAGCTCACTGGATATTGTCTCTTTTTTTGGACCATTGTCTGTAAACCATGGAGTTGGTGGTGTGGGAAAAATCCCAGCAGGTCAGCAGTTTCTGAAATGCACAGACCAGCTGGGATTCTAGCACAAACAACCGCGCCAACTTCAAAGGCACTTAATCACCTTTCTTCCCCATTCTGATGCTTGGTTTGAACTTCAGCAGGTCTTGTCTACATGCCTAAATGCATTGAGTTGCTGCCATGTGATTGGCTGATTTGGTCTTTAAAAATGAGTTGAACAAGTGTGCCTACTAAAATGAATGCAAACTGTTCTGTTCATTTAACTGTTTTCATCTAACTGAGCTGCTTTTAATTGCATCAAGGCTTCTGCTGCAGTAAACCTTGTTGCTTTGTCTCTATGAGCCATGGCTCACTACGAAACACAACGATGTAGTACTTAGAAGTGGAAAATTACAATAAATCAAACCCCATGATGTTGGAAACCTTGCACAGATTTCCAGGATCATAACTGACCCCACAACTTTCCAATATCCTTGCCACATCAATGTGCCAATTCATGAAAAAAATAAAGTAGTTTTTGCCATTGTGATCTAAAAAATGTTCACAGCAGCACTGAATTTTAAAGTAACAGGTTTGCTATGTGCCTCATTCTTTTAATCTATTTTTATAGTGTACAAGTGAATGGTTTCAAACATAGCTGGAGAGTTAGGTGACGTGTCTATTCACTGCTACCGAGGCCTTCTGTAGCTATATTAATCTTTTAATATTTAGAGTCCTTTGGGGCTGCAGAGACAAAACACACAGTAAGTTATGATACTTTCATCTACAACCTCTCCCCCTCTTGATGGATACAAACACTTAGATCTACCAAGACCGGCTACCACGATCTGTGGAGACCAGCGACACAGGAATGAGGAAAATCATTTCAAAATAAATACATCAGTAGTTCTATGTAAAAAGAGACAAAGACACTTCTTTCCAGTAGGTTTAAATACTTTAAACTAGACTTGCTGCTTGCTTATTAATGACGTCTGAGCATTTTGGTCAGTTTAGCAAAAGAAAGGGAGTGTACTTAATAAATACTTAATAAATACGGCACATATCGACTTATTGCAGTAAGTTTCATGTGAACCTGAAGCTCTTAACATGTTTAACCAGGTAATTGAGAACAAATTTTTGCTAATTGGATTCAGCAGCTTTCAAAATGAGCCCGAATCAATTTAGTGTGTGAGATGTGAAGATCGCATACTTCATAAAAAGTAAGAAACCAGCTGACTCCAGCTAAACAGCAGGAACCTCTTACAGGCTGCATCGCAAAATGTCATTATCTTACATGACTTTTTGTTTTGCCACAGGGTGACAATTATTCCACTTATTTCCAGTACAGAACAAACATAATGCAGAACTCTAAAACATCCCTTCCTCCAAGATAAATGCCTGAAGCACTGCAGGTGGAAAAAGAGAGGGGAAAAAATCTCACCCACTTTGCATAATAAGACATGAAGGATAAATCTGAAAAAAAATTATTTGAATCATTTCATTTTCTCTTTTTCTTTGCAGTGCACAGCTTCTGTCATTAATCGCAAATTAGGGTGCTTTGATAAGAACCTGAACTGTAGTGTCTCTTTTATGCTGCTTATTTAAATCTTTAAATGTTAAAAAAAAAGAGAGAGTGAAAAACCGCCTGAGGCAATGTTTGACTGAGCAAGTCTCAAAAACAAAGGGAATAAGTTAAAGTCACTTCTACCTTTGATATATTTCAATTCAAATGTCTGACACCGAGTCTGGCTGACAGAAGGTTTTAGGAAATGTATCTGTCTTGGCAAAGTGAGGTTCACAGTCCTCATTAGTGCCAAGACTCTCTCTTTGCCTCTCCCTCTGACTTCTTAAATCCATGAGATATCTTTTAAGAAGTCATAACTACACAACGAAAAGACCACAACAGAAATCTGCTATAGATTTAATATCATCAACGCTCACGGCATCATTTGTGGTCTGCAATAGTGTCTGCCTTTTTCATATACCGTAAAACCTTTTCACCATATAAAAACTCTTTGTTTGACACTCTGTTTGTGTATGCATATATGAAAATCTGCTACGAGGAAGCTTTAGAGACGTCATAGTCCATGATGAGCTGCTTGATATATGAAAGTTTTTCGTGGAGATACTCGCAGTGTTTCTTTTCTTCCCGGTAACCGGGGAACTTCTGTGGAGACAAAAAAAAAAAAAAAAAGTGTATTATTAAAAGAGTTTTACATGGTTTTCCTCTATGTTCACGCCTACAAAACTTACATAGTAGACAGGTGGAAATCCTAAATAGAGCAACTGCAAAAAACCTTCTTAAACTAGTGCCAGCCTACACCATACAATCCACATTCTCTCAAATAAATAAAAAATAAACAATTAACAATAAATAAAACGATTTCTTTCTCAACCACTAACATATTGAGGATCAATCTTAAAGATTGTCTTTGTTTAGTTTAGGTTAACTACTCGCTGTTTAATAAAAGCAGCTTTCACAGAATTTAATTGCTTAAAAAAAATCAAGCTATTTAAGCATTGAAATGTACATTTAAGACTATAAGAGCACAAAAAAAGAGGAGCAATAGGTCATAAATCTGAAATAAATCTCAAATATGTGAACTACAAGAAAAACGACTTCAATGTGTCTGACTTACCTTGCGATACTTGTTGTACTTTTCTAGTATTTGGTCTTCCATTGTCTAAATGGTACAAAACACAAAGTTGTTAATATTAGTTTCCACATAGAGACTAACAGTCCAAACTGAGCACTTGCATATCTGCATATATCATGTACCTTATATTCTTGAGTACCAGGGGACAGGCTCTTGATTTTAGAGCCCAGCTGAATGAACATGTGAGTTATGGTGGCAATCCGGGAATGGAGGTCTTTGTACTCATCATACTCAGCGCAGAAATCCTCCTGGTACTGCTCACGTTGCTCTAAACTTGTTATGGGGCTGTATTTTCTATAAGTAGACACAGAAACATAGTGTGTGATAATGTAAAGACCACCACAGAAGATAGAAATAATCTTATGCAACATTGAGCCTTCAAGAGACTCTCTTCCATATGAATTCTTTCCTAGAGATACAATCACAATATTTTTTGTGCAAATTTCTAAACTGCCCATTTCCCTAATTTCGTTTACTTCTTGTGTAGTACCTCTTTCTGCCACGAGATGGTAGCACAAGCCTACAATGTCATCCTACACAGTTTGTTCTTGAATCCTTGTCATCTACTTCATTGAATCACCTTGTTGTTGAATTGTGCTATACAAATAAACTTGCCTTGCCTTGCCTAAACAAAAGCAAAAGATTCTAGCAGGTCATCAAAAAATAACTTGAAAACATGTTCAGACTTACAGCACATAATCTGGCTTCTCCTCAGAAACCACAGTATTTGTTATGTCAGGATCTGGAGCAAGAACGTAAGAAAAAGAAAATATCATTAGCTGCAGTCGAATCAGTACAGTCATCCATGTGGATCTTTGCCATTGTCTGAATATTAAGCAATATGTTTTTTATTTTGCTAAAAGCCACAGTGTGTCTGTGTGTGTGTTCATCTCTGCCTCTGTTCAGACTAGCTAAGAGCCTGTGGGTGTCAGGAGACCTCTAGGCTTAGAGACCCAAGCTGTTGTTGAGTCAGTCAGCCACATAACACACTGAGGACTCAAGAGGGGGAGCTTCAGGAAGCACATACAGTCATGAGATAATACTGTGCTGATACAGCACTGGGTTGCAAGGGGGGACTTTACATGCACTCACCTGCCCATTTATTAGGTACATCTGTTTAACTTTTTGCTAATACGATTATCCAGTTGGATTTAAATGGACGAAACAGCGCCAGTGCCAAAATAAACGAAGTAGTTTAATTTAACACGAGAGGCAGCAATGAAGAAGGGGCATTTAAATCCAGCTGACAGGAATTTGGGGGAATGTTGGATGAAAAAGCAAAACTACAATCACTGACTTAATGATCTGGAAAACATTACAAGATGTTTTTTAGTTTTGTTTTTTTTAATACACAGGGGAAAGAAGGCCTTACTGTCAAGTTTGTCTGGATTCTTCTCGAGCTCATTATTCGTCTTTAACCAGTCAGTCCTATGGTCGTCTTTAAATTTCTCGCGCTCCTTGTCCTTGTGCTTTTTCGATTTCTTCTTTCTGTGCTGGCTGTTGGCGAGCTGTGGCTGAGCGCAGTTGGAGTCACGCTGGGTTGGCTGGAGGCTGCTTACTTTGGGTTCTTGCTCCCTGGTCTCTGAAACAGGCGTGTCAGAAGTGCTAGATAGTTTGTGCATTAGAGGAAAGGAATTATGGCTCCCTGGTAAACCATTTTGGTTATCAGTATGGTTATCTGTCCTTTGAAACTCAGTCTTTGTGTGGAAACTTGGGTTAAGGGAAGGTGTTGCATCATTGTGTCCTCCTTTATTGTTTAAGAGTCCGTTTACAGCTGGCTGCTGTTGTAACCTCTGGTCTGTGAGTTTTTGTCTCTTAGCTGCTAGTCTTTCCTGTGAGTCAAAAGGCACAGGGCGTTTCTAGGGAAACAGACAGGGAAAAACAAAAAATACATCTCTGAAACATTTTCATACAAACTTCATGAATAAACTTTAATTCCAGCAGACAAAGGTAAAGACTAGAGGGCAAAGGGCACACATTTACACTGACGTAAAGAAGCAACATCCGTTCAAAACCACATCAACCACTTTCACACATACTGAAAGGTAAATGGAGAACAATACAGCCATTTACCACTGCAAGATTTTTTGCTATGCTTTGATCCTCTGACGTCCTTAGTACTGATGGGTTTGGTTGAGGATTTCGCGACTGGTTGCCAATATGTGGCTGCAACTTCCTATCAAACAGAAAGAGAGAAAAAAAGCAATCAGACACAACCAAAGCACCTTTGGGAATTTCATAAACACCTAGTCTTGCTGGTTTACAGAAGCCCGAATATGGCCGAGCTTAAAGGTGGAAAAGATTCTCTGTATAGCAAGGACACACAAGGTCTGCCTCTGAGGGCTGACTATACAGAAACACGTGGGAATGAAAGAAGATGTGCAGGAGACCTTACTTTTCTAATGCGGCGAATAACAAGTGCAAAATGAAGTTTCAATGATTCAGTCATCATCTTGTTATTTATGAGCTAACACCAGTACCACCGGGGAATTAATACATAAGATATATCGGGCATAAAAGTGAAAGGGCACGTTTACGTACAGCACGTTACACAAAAACAAGCTGTTTAATGAGAGCGCATAACTTGCATCCATCTGGGACCCCCTGCCTCTAGCCCACCTGGCCAGCAGCCGGCTGACAAGCTGCTTCTCCTCCTCGTTGTAGCCTGGCCAGTCTCTCTGCACATGCCTGTAGAAGTCATCTCTCAGTGAGTAGCTGCTGTCTTTGGGGTTCAATTTGGCCACCTAAAGAAATATCACACAACACACAATGTTAATTCAAATTCCTATTAAAGTTAGAAAAAATGTTATTTATTAGTTACTCCATGCCAAACGGTGAATTTTAATGTGACATTCACCGTTTTTTTTAGCTCCGTTTTTAGTCTCCACCGGCCCCAGAGGAAAGCATCTGCTTTAATAGCAGTTAAATATTGCCATATGTTCAACAGTTAGTCATCAAATTTGTTTGCCAGAAAGTGGTTAGAAAGTAGGGAATAAGAGGTTATTTTTTCCTGGATGACGCACACATTTCTACTTCTTAATTAAGACAGAATTTAAGTCATTGTATTTTGGCTAAAAATCTCAGTCATACAGACTCTGGCTGTTACTGTTAGGAAGGTTGGAGCCCTTTCTGACCAGGCATATGCCTCATTTAATGTCCTCATGTAACAAATCTCTCAGACACACTTCTTTCATCTGATCAGTCATGTAAAAGTGAGGAACATCCTTTCTCAGGAAAAGTAGCCAACACCTTTATTTCTTTTAAGCCTTTTGCAGAGAATACAAAGCTGCTGCCTTCAATCTGTTGTGGCGACAGGATTCTGCCATTCAAACACACCCACTGCAGTGACAGAAAGCACCATGCAGATGATTGGAATAAAAGATGAGGGTTTTTTCTTGGTCACAAGAGTAGCCAAGTCATAAGTGCCTTAACTTTGGATTCATGATAGCTGTGGTTGCAAAAACACTTTTAGTCATACAGAATCTCAGTGCTGACCTCTAAATGCTTTCCTCGTGGATTTATGGGTTCAATCACTCATTTTGAATCATATCGGATGAAACATTAAGTCCATTTTACATATTTTAGTCATTCTAGCTGTCAAAAAAAAAGGAAAAAAAAGGAGTATAATCCAGGATGTGGTCAACTGGTATTGACTTGTGATTGAGAAGCCATTAGCAATGAATGCCGACTGGATTCATACAAATCCAGTCCACAGATTACAACAAAAACATCAAAAAGGGTTAAAAATTATCTTTGTGGTATTTTTTAATCCTTAAAATATACCAAACCTCTTTTTTTTATTTTTAACATGTCCTCACATATGTAATAGCAATCGATATCAACGTGTCTTATATTCCGCCTACTAATTTGTCAGTAAGTTGGGCTTCTTGCAAACTTGTTTCGATTGGGATAATAAAATATGAAATGGTAGAAAAATAAATAAAAAGACTACTCAGAAACTTAAAAACACAAAAGCCGCCACCACCTGGATCCATTATGTGCTAAACCTGAAACATCCACATTCCTGAAAAGCAACAACACCTTCTCAGCGTTTCCGTTTCCATCCGAGCGTCCCAGATTTTTTCCCCTCACATTTTCTAAAGACGTCTATCTTTCTGAAGCCTCCAGACAGAGGAGTCTGCCCAATAGCAAACAATCTCTGAAGACACAATTACAGCAGCGACCTAATTACTCCTATGCAGTGAGACAAGAACCACATGCGTGTACAGACATCAACTAGCAGAAGGCCTGCAAAACACACAAACAAACATCACTTAGGAATAACTCAAAAATATTTACAGGAAAGCAAAAGAAACTTCTTAAAATTAGATCCCGGCTTTGATTAAAGCACAAACGGTGCTGGTCTCTGTCAGCACACACATTACCACAGATCTGTGTTGTTCAGAGCTTTTAAGTGCCTTTCAGACACTCTGACAGTGTCAAAATGTATTGTTGGTTTTTTTTTAATGTTAAATATAGTAGGGAAACACACTTGATTTTCACAATGTGATATTAGTTGAATGTCAGGCAATGGCCATATATAATGTGCAAAAACAGAGCCAACACAAGCACATTTGCTTGGCTGGAAATGTAAATCACTGTTGTCTTGGTATAATGTGCAAAACCATAGCGTGTTTTTTAAAGTTTTATATAATGACAATTAGGGGTGTTTAAGGATGTTCAGGGAGTATAATGTACAAAGTCTACATTTGAAAAAAAATATATGCATGAGATGCTGCGCTAGGCATGCGTGTGTGCCAAGCAGCAATCGGTGCAAACATGTTTACATGATGATTAAGGGAAAGAAATGTTTGTTTCTACACTCATTTTCCCCCTTTGGGACAATCTGTTGGAGTTATGCATTTTCAAGGTCATGATGGCTTTAAGTAAGAACCATACACTGTATATAAAAGATGGAAGTAACCACCGCATCATTGTTTACTGGTTATTGAAACCACCAGCTGTCCGGGGCGATCGTGGCTCAAGAGCTGGGAGTTCGCCTTGTAATTGGAAGGTTGCCGGTTCGAGCCCCGGCTTGGACAGTCTCGGTTGTTGTGTCCTTGGGCAAGACACTTCACCCGTTGCCGCCTGGTGGTGGTCAGAGGGAACTCTAAACCCTGCTGTTGGAGCTTTTTAGAGCATTTTAATGAACAAACAGTATGGCCTCCTGTGTGGTACGCATTATCCACGTTTATACTTCAGTTATGGTGAGTCAACTTGTATTATACTAGTATTGTACTACAAATTATATCTTTGTCTGAACAGTGCATCCACAGAGTTAATGGGTGCAGCTTTCTTACCCAGAAATCCCCTTTTGGATCCAGAAAACCAACTTGATGACACTGCAGTGGCTAAATCCATCTTTTTTTACACTCTGTGGCCTCTGCATGGATGCAATTGCTTCAGCTTTTGTACATTTTGTCTACAAACAGTGTTTCTAAGTACCTCCTCCAGTATGGCACCCAGCTCGGCCTTATCTTTGGGGCTTGCTCTTTCTCTTTCCAGCCACAGCAGCAGCTCTGGTTTTCTGTAGGGTTTGAGAGCCAGCAGGTGGACGATGCGATCCTTCAGGGGCTTCTGCATTGAGGTCGCCATACTGCCATTCCTCCGGTTATTGACAGAGTACTTGGAGAAGCTGCTATCTGAGGCAGGGAGTGGGCCTGGCCTCTTCTGGTACTTGACACATTTACCTGAACACAAAGTAAAAGAACAAGATCTACGATGATGCATCAGTCCGCCTGTGATTTAGGATGGATTAACTTAGATGACATTACCTCAAAAGATACACACATTATGTTAATGAATCAAATCAACATCTAATTATAAATACTTTGTATGCCTCAAGGAGCGGGCTTATAAAAAGCAGGATATTTCACATTTTATTGCAGGTGGCAAAACAGAAGCCTGTTTTGCATCAAGCAGTTTTGAGAACTACCTGAAGAGCTCCTCGTTGAACTTCATACTCTCCTTTCTTTCCATCTGTTTGCATTCATATTGCTTATAGAAAAGCTGAATCACTGTATTAACCAGCCAGTGGCCAGGAATGCAACATTAACTTTGTTTTTCTTGTATTGCTGTTTTAGCCTCTTGAGTTTTCTCAATATTTTTTGCCTTCTTGTGGATTGCGCTAATCAGCTTCACAAGTGTTTACTTGACATTGTTTTATATTTTGCCGTCCAGTTATAGACAGAATGGATTTTAGTGTTGGTGTTTGCATGTTGCATGTTTATTTTTTTGGCTATAGTTAAGAGTTATTGGTTACTTGACTCATGTTTTACCAAGGTTAATACTATTTGTATTGCTACTATACCAATCACAGTACACCTACATCTCTCAAAAGGTCCTCTTATGCTGGTAAACCTATAACCTGATAACCTTTTCTGTGTTAGGAGCTAAAAATGTAGTTCTGAGAACAACAGTTTTCTCCAGTTGATGCAGTAATTGAATTCAGTCTACATACAATATAGCACAAGGAAAACACCAGGTGCATGCCTTTGAGATCGGATTGCAGTGCAGTTTTGTTCTGTTCTTTGCATGGCTTTGAATCACAATTTAGTCTGCCAGGGGTCTTTTATGTTTTAAAATTGGCCAGATTATCTATCATCATTCTTTGTCTGATTTCCTGTCTTTACTCCTTACCTGCTCTATGTAGCTTAATTCATATTTTATTAAAAGAAAAAAGAAAAGAAAAGAAAAAAAGGAAACAAGGGGAAAAAGACAAGAAAATACAACTATGCAATTTTAAGCAGGGATACACTTCTGGGACAATTCTGAAATACTTTGTGGGTCATCCTGTGGAATTACAAGCACCGTCTTACTGGGGTCAGAATGTAACACAGCCACGCCTGGTGGATTCCTGAGGTTAGAGAGAGAGAACCCCAGCAATCAGACAATCTCCTATGCAAGCTGGCGACTGTGGGAAGAAAGAGCTCCCTTTTTACAGGAAGGAATCTCCAGCAGAACAAGGCTCAGGAAGGTACAAGGAGAAAAGAATCTTAAGGCAGTGAGATCTGTGCTAATCCCATTACGGGTTAATCTGCGCTTTGCAGGTCAGTGACAGGAAAAGAAAAAGTAAGTCCAACAGATAACTTCATGCATATGTACTTCTGTTAGTCATTTATCATGATGAAAATAAGGAGAATTATGTTATAATGTCATGGGGATTTATGGTGTGCCAGATACGTGCTTGATAGGGTTTGGCTTTCTTCCTAATAAATTCTGTGAGAGTTACAATTTATACTGCTTTGTCATGTTCACCTTAAGATCTGATGTTACACAATCCATGCAGTAATCTGGTTTAAACCAACTACAGTTGCAGCTTCCCTGGAGCTTCAGCACTGACATGGGGGTCCAGGACAGAGCCAAGAAAAAGTTTTGCATAACCGCAGCAAAGTTTAGCGAGCAGGGAAAAAACACAGAAGGTAGCTTTCAGGTCATAGTTAGTAAAACCTGCACGTCCCATACAGCTCTCATTCTGCAATAATCTTTGTTTTAGAGACATGGCTCCATTAACTATACTTTTCAGTTGTATTAATGGTAAGGGCCTGGCAGTGAATCGAAACTCCCTGAAATTAAAGTTTAAAGACAGTTTCTGACTTTGAACAATGACAAACATTAAATATCGGAGAAAAGGCTTAGCTTTTGTCTTGGTATAACCAAAAATACGGCCTACGCATGTGGTTTCATCGCACATCAAAAACAGGAAAGTATCTGGTTTTTAGCTTCAAGCAATAAATAAAGGAATATTTTTCAAGGCAAATATTCCTTTTACTTTTATTGGTGCTATTATATTTCTATTTGGGTTTTTATACAGCCTCTTTTGTATCCACATCCAAATTGCTGATCCCTCTCCAACTAAAAAGCTATTTGGCCCTTCCACATGAAAATCTGCAGATGATTCATCTTCGATTTCGGTTTTCCTGCCACAGAAGCCTTTTGCTTAATCTTACTTGGATGTGTTGCTCCAGGTTTGATCTCAATGGCAGAGCGGCTCCAACTGTCCTTCTCCACCTGCGACATCCTCTCGCGGGTCATCTGGTAGGAATCATCGGTGGCACACACAGTGATCTTGTCCTGGATGCTGCCCTGACCTTCCAGCTGTTCGCGGCCGTCACTACAAAATAAAAAACAGCCAGCTGTTGAACTTCACGGCATTCTGCTGCTTTTTAAAAACATCCTTTAAGTTATCTCAAAGCAGGATGGCAGCGCAGAACCTTTGCAGCAGAAAGTGACTTTGTGGCGGAATCTGGCTAAACCTGTGGTTGCTGTATGTTATGTCACTGTCTAGATTTAGCTCTGCAGCCTGTGACATGTGAGAAAGGCTATATATCTTGGTTCAGAGCAGGACAGACCATGTAGAAAAACCGCCAGGATTAACTTGGCTCCTGTCGGCATGCTTGCAAAACAAGAATCATCTTGGCCAAAAGTAAAAAGTTAAAATAAGAACCTGAGCTCCATTAATGGAGCAAATAAATCAGAGATTTACAGAGCTGCCAAAATCCAACAAACAAACAAAAACAGAACAAAAAAAAAAAAAAGAAAAAAAAAGTAGCAATTCCTGCCAATTTGAGACATTTTCACTATACAATAACATAAGTGACCAATGGCCACTCTTTCACTCTGTCCTCCAAATATCAAAACAAATGCAGGGGGCAACGGGAGCAAGATATTGCTGTCATGCTGATGTGCCGTTTCTCTTGGCTGCAGTAACTGGCTGAAATGAAAGCTAGTTAAAGTTCAGGCCACAATTAGCCATCTGGCACCAAGAAGCCGCAACAGAGCATAACCTTTAGTTTCCAAGCATATCCACTCCATAAATAAAGCAACGCGGGTCTCAGTAATGAGAGGTTCGGCCCAGAAATTTACAGGAAATTACAAGTGCCCCATGGTCTGTACGGTAAGATGCAAGCAAACAGTCTCTTCTGATTTGCGAGCATAGGGAGACAGTGTCTTCTGAGGTTATGAGCCACTACAAGAGGATCAGACCACTTACACATCTGGAAGCTCAAAAGTGTACTTTGCAAAATTCTCCACAAATGATGCACAAGCAATACGCAATCCTTCTTCATAACCATTTATGACCCACTGGAAGTGGGTAGTGGTGTACTTTGTTTGCATTTTCTTCTACATTTGGAACATTTTTGGGCCGCAACCTTCAGACAATACGTGGATGCCAGTAGCCATGTATGCAGGCAACCAGCTATCAGACTGAAGGGGGCTGAAAATGTGGATTCAGCAAAAAACAGTATTATAAATCTTCCAGACTGAATCTGAGGCTGGCCTTCACCCAACCAGCCTAAATTGTTGATGCAATGCAAGATGGATCTTGGTTTAAACATTTTGGCAATCCATTATTTTTCTTTTAGTTTCTTGTTCTTAGCTGATAAGAGGGTTAAAAGTTGGATAAGTTGTCCTTACAGAGAAGCTCTTTTGCATACTTTTGTTGTAATAAGTGATTATTTGAGTTGTTGCCTTCATATCAACCCAAAGCAGTCTAATCATTCTCCTCTGACCTCTGGCATCAACAAGCATTTTCATCCAGAGAATTGCCGATCTCTGCATATTTTATTTTTCTGACCAGTCTCTGTAAATCCTAAAGATAGTTGCGCTTAAATCAGCTTTCTTCCCCATTCTGGTGGTCTGTTTGAACTTCAGTTTACATGCCTAAATGTACTGAGCTGTGGCCATGTGATTGGCTGGTATGTGGGTATGAAGTTTGTGTGTACATCTATTTGGTCTTAATAAGTGATAATAACCAACATAAATGTTAGCAGCATATTTTAAGTCTGCAGGTGGTTCACTGGGGTTGTGTGTGTGTGTGTTCTGGCAAATTCGGTCAGGCATATTGAGCGAGAACTTTTGGCTGCGCTTACCCAGAGAAGAATAGCCAAGTTTGAAGCTTTAACAAAGAGTTCTTTTTTTTTTTTATTGAAAATATTTGCCAAAATTCTTTGCTGATTAATGTAACGGGGAAAAAGGGATTTTTGATTAGTCTTCCATGGTGCTCAAAGTTGGATCTTGATTCAGTGGCGATAATAGTACTCGACTTGTGAAAACAAGTTTCGGATTCATACCTCGACACATACTGATGGATGCAGTCAAAGCTGGCCTGTGGCTGGTCTTTGCTGTCGCTGGACAAGTAAAAGGAAAAGACACGGAGGGCAGAAGGAGACTCTGAAGTGGGAGCTGGGATCTTGATGTACTGTGGAGAAAACAGAGGAAAAGATTTTTATTTTAGCAGATGCAAATAATAACAAAGTCGAATGAATGACCAAGTTGCATAAGCGTGTTAAACGCACCCACAAAACGATAATAAATGTATTCCAGGTTTTCCTGCCAGCTGATTTTGTCCTTAAAACAGCTTATGTAAATATTGTGTGAGCGCATTACCCCGCAAAGTAAAAGAATGGTTTTATTGTTTCATTTGACTGCCAGCTGGTTGCTTTAACTTATCATTTTCCTAAGAGATTAAGCGTTTTTGATCATATTTCAAACTGTCAACTCATTGCAGGGAAAAGAAATTATCTACTCAGCACAATTTTAGGCAAGCTGATGCCAGATGCATTTAAGCCAAGAACACGGGACCATCCAAAGTCAAGGTTTCTGCAATCACCATAAATCAGTGAAGTTTTTATTTTCACAACACAATGCCACAGAAATAAGACTAAGTAACATGCACAATAATGCATAATACCACCAAAGGGAATTTACTTTATTTCATCAACAATTTTACCCAACAGGATGTTAAATGGACAAAAAGCAGACTGAGACTTTGGTTTGTGTGCAAAAGTGAACCCCTCCCACCCCAAAAAACAAAACAAAACAAACAAAAAAAAACCCCCTATACTGTGCACTGGCTGCCCAGCACAGCAGAGCAGACACATGCAGATAGCATGGTTTCTACAGGAAAGGGAACAACGGTGAAGTTTACCATGAGGAGGATGGGAGGAGGATAAATAAAAACATTAAAAATAGCACACAGAAAATTGGTGCTTTGTGTATTTTGACTTCTCCTGTGCGACAGGGGCTAAGCTAAAACCTCCAAAGGGAGGTGCCCAGGAGACATCCTAACCAGATCACAGAACCACCTCAACTGACTCCTTTTTAGCAGTACTCAGCCACATGATAGGATGTGGTTCTGTGTAGAAACTACGGACAACCAACGTACTGCCACATGGTGATCTTGAGGAAAAGGTTCCTTTATCTTGTTCCACCACCACAACACAAATTAGAATTTCATTTATTCACTGTAGAGCTTACATTAAACTCAAACATTCAGTGACTGAAATTGGAAACATGACAGTACGCCAAATCCCTTTGGGGTTGGGTCAGGAAGAGGACCTGACATTAAAAAAATAAATTAAAATAACAATATTTGTTGCTACCTGCTGTGGCGACCCCTTATGCAAATAATGGAGCGGCTCAAAGTAAGGCAAGGCAAGTTTATTTATATAGCACAATTCAACAGCAAGGTGATTCAAAGTGCTTAGTTTCTACATTACGTTACACACAATGATAAGTCATTAAAACAATTAAAATTCAAACTGGAAGTAACAGCTCTCGCTCCTTTGAGCACCCCCATATTAAATTGGCAAAAATGGTGCAAAATTCAGCAAAATCAACATGGTGGGCTTCCTGTTGGATCTGGAACGCAAGTCGTTTTTTTACTGAACTTTACTGAATTTTATTTAATTTAATTTTGTAGGCGGTGCTATGGTTCTATTTACAGATTTCGTTCCTCAAGCATGTGTAGCTCTTCAAAAATGCAATTCATTTTTATAAACAACAAACAGAGCAATTTCATTAGCACCTTCATACTGTTTGTTCCCCCCTAAAAATCACACTCATGTGTGCACAGTAGTGTCCTACTGCACACAGGTTGGAAAACGCATACTGAAACCAGGCGACATGTCAAAGTCTGTTAGAGAAGAAATCTGCCAACGCAATGTGATGATTATCTCTGGGGTAAAATGTGGGAGATGAATAAAAACAAAAAAACAAAAACACTACAGTTGCTTGAGAACAAACGCTTGGACTATGACAAATGAGCTGTGGAGAAATACTGCATTAAAATGACAAGGTTTACACACCTTTTAGAAAAAACACAAACATCACTCGCTTCATTTTTTTGTTTTGTTTTCGTAGCATTTCAACACAGTCTCGCATGTACAATGAATCACACACAGTTTCTCTCAGAGGTTTTAGACACTTTGTACTGCTCTGTAACTTTAAATAAATCTCCTTGGGTAAGCAGTGTTTTTAAGAGTCCGCTCCACTGAGGCGTCCATAAGATCTCCTGGCAGACTCAGTGGAGCGCAGCAGAGCCAAGGCTGCAACCTCCAGGGCAGACCAATGCATGTGAGTGTACACACACACACACACACACTTGGAAAAGGGAGCATGAGAAAAAAGTTAGGATCAACGTTGATTTGACCACAGAAAAAGATGTAATTGTAGGTCTGTGAGCAAAGTCCTGAAATATTTACTTTCATTTATGGGAAATTTGTAGAAGTTTTTTTTTTTTTTTGAGGGGGCATATGAGTGAGTAAAGGCCACTTCATCAGCTACAGGAAATACAGTGACTGAGTTGAGTCTCAGAGTTCAGAAGACATCCACATTGTCATCGCAGTCTCCTAACAGTGGCCAGGGGGGGGGATCAGCAGTTTCATATCGGCCCATTCTTCATGCTGCTGGCAGCTGTGGCGTCCTTTTGGGTTGGGAAGCAGCTTAAAGTGCAGATATCACGGGGGATTTCCTCTGTTTTCTCCTTTTCTGTCTCCTCACTACATGACTCTGGTTTCATTCAGAACACAATGTGCAGTCCCTGCTCAGATTTTTCCAGCTCCAAGTGTGGACGTGACACAGATGCTCGGGCTTGGGCATTAGCACTGAACGGCACAAACACATACCACAGAATGTAGTTTCTAAGTTACTTAAGCTGAATATAATCTAAAAAAAAGAATCAGACTCTAAAATAGAACTTATGATTGGTATGCATGCCCTGTTAGAAATTACTTTGTTTTCATTAGGTATATATTTACATTTAAATGGCAGCAATTACACAACTTTAGGAGCCAAAAATGATCACGCTGGTATGAGATCCCTCAGTTTTCCATTAAACTCACATTCTCACATCTCTGCCTTTATTGACACTTTTGCACTTTGTACATGTTCAAATGCGCATTAATGCAAATATCCAAGCAGCCAATCACATGGCAGCATCTCAATGCATTTAAGCTCAAAGTTCAAAATATTAAGAACCATTTATTTATCCCAATTAATGGATGATCAAATTGTTTATTTTGAACGTCACCGAAGTGTCAGACTGCCACACTTTGTAAAAGCAGTAACTTATTTTTGGCAATTCTGACATTTTTAAACCATTTTTCTTGTTTCTTGCTTTTCCCTCACCACTATTTGATATTAACTGCTCATGTTTTTAATTTAAAGCTTCGATTAGCTCAACAAAAGATTAACTCCTTTATGTTTCACCTGGGTGGAAAACAGTTTCTATTGCTTGCCCCCTCTATATACAGAGATACAAATGTTGAGTGCATTTTGGATAAATTAGCAAGTATAATATGGTCTCATGTGAAGAGCTGAAGGTGAGGAACTGATGATAATATATTGTTTATATATCAGTTTTTAAAAATCAAAAGTCTCTACATATCTAGAATGAAGACATATGCTATGTTTTACGTGTGTACCACTTTAAAGAAACAACAAGAGCCTCATAGGCTATTAAACCGAACAAAACTAATACTGTTATAGGGAATTCTGATCTACTCTCATTCAGCTGTGTGGCCCATTACCTCTGTGTATTTGCCTTTAAGTCACCTCAGATGTTTTGCAAGTGTGCAACAAAGAACAGACGTTGGGTCTCTTTTCTTATCAGCCTGCTGCACATGTCTCTACTTGCAGGCTTTCATCACAGGAATTTATACAACCTATATTTAGCTTAACTCGGATGGGACAGAGCAGTTTACATGTAGCTACACAGGTGGATCTCAGTTCCTGAAAAAGTTGTGTTTCTAATTCAGCCTTTGCTGAACTGTGTAATGTTTTTCTGAGATAGTCCTGCAAGTTAACACTGGATGTCTCATTGTTTATAAGAAAATGGAATACAAAAACATGTTGATTACACAGGGGAGAAGACCAAAAGCATTCCCCCCCCACCATAAGACATTTCTGTTAATGATTCATAAGGCGATGCCTGCATTTTCTTCAAAGCAAAAAAACAAAACAGAACAGAACAGAACAGCAATAAAGTTTAAAGTCTTGCAAGTTAAACAACCACATTAGGCACACAAATAAAAATGCTGATTTACATACAGATGTCACTGCAATCACTAACGCTTAGTGCATCTCTGTCAGTCCAAATCATTTTACACCTACAGCTTATTTCACGCAACAACCACTTAAGCTGCAAAACCAGAGAAGCAGCCATTAAATAAGAGCTCATGTTTCATCTGAAAAAGCAGAGAAACAGTCTGAGACAAGCAAGGGAAAAAAAAAATCTATTAGTTGATCAAACAGAAAAGCACTCATAAACTGTTTTGAGAAATATAATTATTATATTTACATCTAAAAGTAAAATCACAATTACAAAAAAGTAACTGAACAAACAAACAAACTGTGCTGCCCAGTAAGACTCAGAGTAAGACTCAGAGCACACTAGATTATTATAGTGTATTATAGTGTGTTGGGGACCATGACCTGTCTCATCATGATCCACTCATGTACAGTATATTGTTTATTTCTTCTTTTGTCGCTCATATATTGTGTGTTTTACATTGCTGTGCTTGAGAGACACCGCCGACCAGAACCAAAATCCTACTATGTGTTTGCACATATATTTGACCAATAAATGCGATTCTGATTCTCTGCATCACCTCCTGCAACTCTAGTTAGGGACTTCTGGATAACATCTGGATGTGGATAGCATCTATTCTATCTATTACACACGATAGCTAAACATTAGTCAAACAAATACAAACATTAGTAATTCTGATACTGTAAATCTGATATCTGTACTTCTTTGTCACTCTTAACATGAAAAAGTAAAATTGTATTATTGGTATTAAAGTCTTAAATTAAACCTTCAGAGGTACTCTGTTAGCGTGCTAACAAGCTTAACTAAACTTAAGAACACAGAAAATACTATGCTAAATATTAGCACACGTAACAGGAAATTTATACTTGTGTTAAATGTATGACTTTGGTCATTCGTAACCAAAAACACCCCAGAAACACTACAACATAACTTATGCCGTAACCTGATGTGCACCTCCCTGGAAATGTAACTACACATAGGGTTAACACAGCTCAGAGCTGTTTTGATTGGCCTGTTCAGTACTGTCTAATACTCCTGTGCAGCTACTTTTTCACTGCAGGTTTTGGATTTAATCAGTGACAAAATAATCATCATAGCTTCAATATAATAACTCACTGCTGTCAGCAAATTTCTAGAGGGAGATGCAAAAACTTTCAGAATGGATGTGAGATAATGTACGAAGGAGTCGAAAACCCAGAGGGACAAATGATTGCCTGAATATTCTTTGAAAATTTAAAATGCTAACCACAACAAAGAGAAGCATTCAAAGATGGAAAAAGTCCCCACGTTTTAATTGTATGTGGGTGGTACCACATATGAAACATCGGGACATTGCCAGAAGATAATTAACATATAAAACACCACGTAAAAGCATCAAAGCTGGTAATAGCGTTGGCCATTCATGAAAGTTAGGTTGAAGCCTCTACAATGATTCAGCGCCTAAATCTAAGTCAGTCATAAGCCCGTACATTACTGAGCTGCTAGTGTTGACTGAAGAAGACAAGGAAGAATCAATAAGGAAAAAAAGAAATCAACATCCCACAAAGAGGAAAGGGTTTAAAGTCTGCCTCCAATGGGCTACTGACTGGGAAAAAAATGGATCTCCCTGTTGAAGCTCAGTCTGGGGGGAGTTCTTTTTTTCTCCTCGTCTTTTCTCATGTTGTGCATTTTCCATTGTTGTTCAGTTCCGGGTCGCTGCTCGTGCGGCTGACCGGCCAGCTACCTAGCCTGACCGGTCTCCCCAATGTGATGTTTGTGTATTGTATGTACGGTCGGCAAGGTCAGTCTCTTATTTGCCCCTTGGGGATAAATAAAGTCTTCTGACTCTGTGTTATCATGAGACACGTTTACATCTCTAAACATTGGCCCCACCCACGAGCTTCAGCTTAACAGCAAACCATTATGTCAAAGCCCCCAACTCAAGGAAACCTCTGATCAACAGTCCTTCAGACAGGGCATCACACAGCAGATCTCTGTCAGCTTAGAGACCAATGTAACGTTGGATTCACCAAGAAAACAAGACGCAAACATCGTTCTGCTAATTGTGTTAGTTCATGATACATTTTGTTTGATCGTAATTTAATCACCTGACTCTTAAAAGCCCATATATGCAAATGACATAATGAAATAATGAAGTATTTAAAGTCATAAAGTTAAAGTACCACTCTGTGAATACATAGACAGCCCTCACTGCAGGAGGGGAGACCAGATCACCTCCTCGCTAATTAGCACACAAAACCCCTGAACGACCGATTTAAGCTACTTTCTTGACCTGTGGAGAACATTCTCCAACCCACTGCGATCTGCATATTCAACCTGAAACTCAACCACCTTAGAATCACCTAATATGCATGTCTTTGGACTTTGGGAGGAAGTTGGAGCACCTGGAGAGAACATGCAAACTGCACACAGAAAGCCCCAAAGTGGATTCAAGCCCAGGGCCCTCTCGCTGCGAGGTGACAGTCCTAACCACCCGGAACTAAATTTGTAGTTTTGCCATTTCAATATATTTTATCAACAGAAAACATTTTCTGTCTTATTGCATAATAAAAACTCAAAATAAACACAGAAACATGGTGTTCATGTGAGTTAGACGGTGATGAGTCGTGCTGCTTGATTTGAATATGACTTCCAATGTAATCTGACTTTCACGTGAAGCCTGATAAGCATTCATGGGTGATATGTGACAGCAGGAAGGTGACTAAGCACCACACTTCACAGGACAGAAGAAATTATACTGGTGGTATTTTTAAAAAAACAAAAAACAAACTAAAAATCTGCACATTAACTTTTCTTTTTTTAGCAGCATATGTTTTTGTCAGCTTACAGCTGAGTTCACACATAAAACTTTGCAAATGTAAGGCACTTCTAGGTGAAAATTAGAAGTCTGTAATTGCCAAGAGCATCCACTTTTGGATGCTGCCGCTTCTTCAGTCAGGAGTTCATTACAGGATGTTTTCACAGTAACTTTCAATAATTTATGGACTGTTGTGCTGCGTGCCGTCACAAGACTACAGCTGTCACAGATGCCCCGTCACGCAGTGCACGTAGGAGCAGTAGCTGGCCGCTCCACAGGCAGACATCTAGATCCCCACCGTCCAAACTACAACAATCACTCTTGTTCCCAGCCACTGGGGCCCATGCCAAAGCCAAGCGTATTCTCTTGAGAGACAAACACTGCAAATCAAACCCAGAGAGGCGCTCGAACAAAAGGACTGGGCACTTTAAGAGTTCAACTGACCGTGAATAATGAAATATTTATTGTCTTCCTCTGAAGTGAAATATTTAAAGAATCTGTGGGGTTGCTTCTGATCTTTGTGCTTTTTAAATGAGGCAAAAAGAAAACCAGATTAACCAAACAGGGCGCAAGTAATCAGGACGGTTAGGTATTCTACAAATATTAACAAAGGTCTCGTCTTAAGAAATTTTTGTAATAAAAATTGCTTTGAAAGAGACTTCTGACCTCAGTAATGCTCGGTGACCCCAGAGGCCACAAGGCAAAGAGGCAAAGCAAGCAGAGCCTGAATCTGACAAATGTTTCTGTTATCCCAAATCGAGAGATAACAGAACTCATCATTCTTTTTTATTGTAAGTTAGACAGTTGGGCAGCCTTGTTCCAGTTTCTGCCTTTTCACTAATTCCCCCACCATCAAATATTATGCCTCTCCTAAATCGGGTCTGTGGTACAAAGTCCAAATGTCAGTCTGTGTCTCATCATTGTCATAGGTTTCACCATTCGTTTCCTTTGAGCTTTTCCGTTTCATCCGTGTTCTTCAACTGTTAACGATTTAAAATCAGGTTAAAATGGTCGTAAAAGGTGCCATTTTCCCAACTAAAATGTGCAAGCTCATAGGAAAGAGACATCAGTCAATCAAATCTAAATCTGCCTAATTAAATAAAGACACCTGTGTGATCACACCAGCCCATCAAATAAGAAACCCAACACTGCCACGCAGTGATAAATGAGCACCGAGTTTAACTGCAGTGTTCACTTTAATGTAATTTTCCGGATCTCAGTTTCTGCACCAAGAGTAGGTCACTCCCTTTATTGCACACACAAATCCATTCCCTCAGGCCTCCAACAGTTTTAATCATGATCTTTCCATATTTATCATGTTACATATTAGGCCGAATAAATGAGCAGACATTTAAACTTTCACCCCCTTGGACTGTGTAAGGGAACGCCAGCAGCAGTTTAAGGCTTGGGAAATTTATACTTGGATTTCTCTCGGTTTCTTGAATGTTGAGCTGAATGCCACATCTGTGCAAACAAACGAAAAAAATAAATAAATAGAAGTACATATTTTATGTTTACACAAAATTTTGCATTTGTACACCTCCATACAAGCTGCAACTTGTTGCTGAAGAGTATTGTGCTACTCACTATCCCATTATAATCTATAATGCAACTTCATGTACAGATGGTCAAATCCTGGCAAGAATTAAATTTGTTTAATGAGTTTTAGGACAAAATACTGTCAGATAATGAGACAGCAGTTGTATTTTCAGGTTCATGTGACGGGAAACAAACAAGGAGAATAAAGAGAGACATCTTGCACGTAGCACACAGCAGGAAATAATCCACTTCAAAAGCATTCAAGCTACATGCTTCGTGTGGTTTAGGCCACAGGCAGTATAAAAGATGTACGTGGCCTCCGTGATGGCACTCACTGGTTTTGTACTACAGATTTTCAAGTCTCCGTTATTTTAAACGAAGCGTGGAGTGCAAACACCAACATTGGCAGGCTTGGTTAAAAAACCGCATTCGCAAACTGCAGCACAATCCAGTGAGCACAACAGTCCAACAGCTGGGTGTAACATACAGATAGATATCTGCTAATTACTGCGGAAAACAAGACTGAAAATAACCCCCCCACTACAATTTAATTCACCAAAACTGAAGCGCAAAGCTTTTGCCTGGTCTCTACTATAAAACAAGTCATTAGTCATAAAATCCATTAAACCCCCCTATAGAGTAATCTATAGAGGCTAAAGCTGTTCCTTAAACTGGGATGTAAACGTGCCTTTTAACGCTGTACAGTCGGGCTTTTTCAGTCTGTGGGGTTCGACTCACTTTTGAAGCCAGACCTGCCACATAGCAGCAAGCTGACATAGCAGGTGAACTACGGTGGTGTTGTGACGCAGTTCTGATTTATTTTAAATGAAATGTTGTCAACCCAACCCTACATACTCCAAGAGCCCTTTACCTCGGAAAGTATTCATAGTAGGATGGCTGCAGTCACCCGTGCTATCCTTACACGTGTTTCACTGGACATTAAAGGGTGGGAGGTTAAGAACTGGCAGGTTAAGGTCTATTCATCTAATCAGACTTTTGCATTGTTGCATACAGATGATGAGTAATGTCTAGAGAAGTTCACGGCTTCAGTGCATGTGTAACTATAGTCTAAGCACATCATAATGACTGGGTTAGGTGCGACTGACAGACTGTTTCACCAATGACGGGCACGTGAGCGGGATTTATGGCTCCGTGCGCTGTCTGGCTCGGTCCAGTTTACAGATTCAGACTTGCTTGATCACTAAAGCATCCATGCAATCTTTTTTTGTTTAATTCTTAAAAAAAAACCCTAGCAATAACTCTTACCCACCATAGTTAGGTATACAACGAGCTACACCCTAATTTTATTCAAAATGAGTTATCCTTCGAGGTTGATCCCACCTAACGCAGTAAATACACTGTACTTCAGCTGAAGGCAAACAATAGTTTATGAGTAAGTACCCCTGCCTCCACAATGCCAGCTTTTTATTTTTCCCCACACCGTCTGTTTCTGAGTTTTAGACCACAGCTGAGAGATAACGCTGCCATAAATTGCATGACTTGGAAGCTCAGAAGTGTGTGGGCAGATCTTTGAAAAGTGGCTGTCTTTACATACTGCTCCGAGAGCAGAATGAGTGCAAATGTACATCCTCACAAGTCCGCATTTGCAAGATTTCAAACCTCAAAAACAAGCTGATGCACCAGGGACACTGACAATGTTTGCAGACATTGGACAGCTTCTTTCCAGCATATCTAAACATTGAATCTTAGTTTGTAAAGCTTGCACAATCTTGCAAAACCTCCATTTTAATTAGACAGAGTTTCAAAACTGAACAACTTTCATCCCAGACAAAGCCACTCACTTGCACACACAAGATTTTTAATTTCTACCTGAAAAATAGTCCCCATGCAACCCACAGCTGTTCCTGAAGGAAAAGAATCAGCTGCTGGGTTTTTGACACAGTAAAAGTTGAGTCTGTCAGCCTCTGTGGTGACTGTATCTTAATGAGCCACAGTTCACTCTCTACTGTCATAAATGTCTCCACACGTTGAAGGTGCAGGACGGGAAAGGCTCATTTTCCTGGCTTTATCAAACTATAAAGTCAATTGAACAAAAACTGTGAGAGACTGCTGTCGGTGCACAGGGCTTATGTTTCCTGCTAGCTTTTGGTTGAATGTGGGGTCTGGGTGTAGATCTCATGCAGGCTATTGTTTCCACATCCTCTGCAGCCTGAGTAATGGCCTTCTGAAAACAGGCCGTCTTTTGTCCTGGCCTCCCCGGCTCCAGAGTGAGATGCCATGGCACTGCTTCCCTTTCTGGTTGATAGGAGGAGGAGAAGGTGGAGGAGGGAGTGAAACCTGTCGCCACCACCACTGTCTGTTATCAGCAGGAGGCAAGTCACTCTGAACTGGTTGCTAATGCAAACTGTGCATGTGTGTCTGTGCTAATCCAGCATGAGCAAAGAGGCTCAGCTCCAGCTCGTCTCACCGGGGCGTAATCAGCATTACTGCCACTCATAAGAGTGAAGGGGGAGAAAGGCCAAAGTGTAGCTATCAGCCAAACATCTCCACCACTGGTTTAAAGACAGACACACACACACACGCTCAGACAGCCAGCCAACCACCACCCTCATCCTCACCACACTTCAGTAAACACTACTTCTCATCATCTCATCGCAAACAAAAGGGCCGAATCGTTCCCAGGGCCACAAGTTGACACATGCCATTTAAGACAAGTCCCCTCCACAATGGAGGACAGAGATACAAAACACAATGTGTGTCTGTGTTTCAGGCTGCTTGGAGGAGAGGGGGCAGGGGGTGGCAGAGCTGAAGAGAAACATACAAAGAGAGAAACCAGTGATTTTGAGTGTTTTTATGCAGGCGTGCGTTTATGATCCCACAGTCAATCAGTCAATGCTTGGAGCTATACTGTGTCTTCTCTCTTGCTGAGTTCCACATGCCGACACTGCGTGATTAATGTGGCTGCCATGAGTGGGAGACAGTGCATGTAATCAAGCCCCAGCCTGTAATCACCCTCCATTCCTTTTCATTTGCAGTTTCACAGAGGGGCAGAGCTGCTGCCAGACCTGCAAGCTCCAGCACTGGGGCGGAAGAGGCCGATATGAAGGAAAAGGAGGAAGTAGTGCTGCGCCACAAGAATCCCTCGAGGTTTCTCCCCCCTATAATGCCAAGAACGATACATCTCTGGCAGGTGCCCGAGGGCCAGACTGCCAACTTCAACAAATTGTGGGTCACTGTTCCTGACAAAATGTCACTCCTTCCACCCTCCAAACTAAGCAGGATCCTCCCCTGAAGGGTATGTTACCCAACGTACCATGATGCACGTGTGCAGGGGCGGGGAGAGACAAGTGGCCCTTTACACCTCATTAACTTGTGTGTGAAGTTTTCACATAAGGGAATTAGACAGGAATCGGGATAAGTGAACCAAAATGTGCTCTGGATCTCCGAGCTGCTTGATTGGACAGAGGACGCTTTTCCAGAGCTAATGAATCTCAGAGGAACGCCCGCATTTTTTATTAAAATAAATCAAAACAAAAAAACCTCACCAACACATAAATAATCTGGTCAGCACATAAGAATATTCACAAGAAAGAGCACTGATTTTTTTCCCCCTCAGAAGACAGCATTTTCTAAACATGCTGAAGGAGGTGTGCAGTCATTTTTCTTGAGAGGCCTGGTATTTTGTTGTTGTGGGCGTTTAGATTTCATATGCATTTTGTATATCTTGTATTTTATGTTGTATTTGTTGCATTTAAAAAAATATGCTTTAAGTTGGCATGGGTGCTAGCTTGGACAGACGATGTACTACAAAGCAAGCTCAAGACAGCCAGACTTCATTCATCTCAGCTCCCTTAACTAAACTTAAAAGCTCAGTCAGATAACTGGTATCACAACGGTGGTAATCGACTTTCTCTGTTAACTCAGACTTTCTGCTTCAGGATCTGGACATGCTCACATTAAAAGGTGCGCCTGGCACATTATTTGATTCCCCACCCAAGACAACAGCTACACATCGACCTTTGGATTTAAACATTAATATAGTCAGTCAGGTTACTTAGGGTGATCATCCTAATAAATTAGATATTCAAACCACTTTAATATGTCGTCAGATCAAAGGGAAATTTTATTGCTTAAATAGGTATCACTGGTGATAAATAGCCATAAACGTAACTGATCAATTTTCTAACCTAACCTCTGTTAGCTGCTGTTCTTGGAGTTGGAGATTAAAGCCAAGCATGAAAACACTACAAATGTTCTGTATCACCAACTGAAAGTATGTAAATTCCACTGACAATGCAGTATGTGCTGCAGAAACTTTATAGCTGGGCTTCCTTCAGTGGCTTTAGCAAGTCGTAAGTCATACAGGCCAAGAGACAGGCTGGTGACCCCCTGCCAACCTCTGGTTGCTAGGGAAAATGTCTATTCCTGGACTGGTTGGTGAGCTGTTGCTTGGTGTCGCTAGGTGAAACTGCTAACATGTACTTTCAGTTGCTTTAGTCGCCAGCAGGTTGCCTCAGTGTGTTTTGCTGAATAAGTTGGAAGTTCTAAGCTCCCAGATGGAATTTGGATCTGGAATTGTATCTGGAACAACCCAAGATGGTGCCAATTAGAGCTGGGCGATAGAACGATAACGATATGTATCGCGATATAACTTTTACTCGATAGAGAAATTAAGCTATTGCGATAGACCTCGCCGCTCTTGTCCTCAAAAAAAAAAAAAAAAAAAAAAAAAAAAAAAAAAAAAAGGTCAGCCAATCCAAATTAAGTAGCGCAGAGCCGAACCAATCACAGCCGCAGCGTCACGTCGCGTGACTTGTTACGTACAGCACAAGTGCCAAGCCGCACGTGTGTTTGTTTGGGAAGCAGCCAGCGGGTAATGGAGCCAGCGCGTAATGGAGGAAATGAGTGTGCCGACTAGAAAAATCAACTGAGCGTGACCGAAGAGAAAACAGATGATGGTTCCAATGCCGGAGAGATTGTCGAACGGAAGAGCCAAAGAAGGTCCGTAGTGTGAAGGTATTTCGGCTATTTCAAGTCTGACAAAAAACAGAGTAGCGTGCACTGTAAATTGTGCCGAAAGCAAGTCTGGAAATACAATAAACCGGTGCATGCGTCACACTGCGCCACGTTATTGTTTCGGTGAAATTAACTTCTACAATACTGTTAATTGTACTCTCTGCAGTGTTTAAATGCTTACATATACACACAGTTACTGTCCCTCCACACATACGACTCGGTTCTGCTTCTATGCCCCAGCTTTGTTTACGTTTTCCCACCGAGGCTTCTAGACTTCTGATTGACCAATATTTCTGCACGGTTAGGAATCTAGCGCCACCTGCTGCTTTGGCATGTTCATAGCAGCGTTTTCCTTCATTTCTCCCTTTGAGTGTGGACGGGATTATTTTTTTAAAACGAAAACGGAAAATCTCCGTTTTCAAAAATACCCGTGTACGTGTGGACGTAGCCTCAGTCTCTGACTGGAAGCGCTAATTTGTCATTCGGCTTTTGTCAGACTAAAGTAACTGTTAAAACTGTTTGAAAAGCTCAGCTATACAACAAGGAGAGATTGAGAATTTCCTTTTAGTTCTCAGTTTATTTGATATTGACAAAAGTTAGTCAGTTTTGTCTGTTCTTCTGTAAAACAAACTAAGATTTATTTTTAGAATTAATATTTTGTTTCTAAGTGGAATTGACAATTTAGTCTGTTTCGTTTGTTCTATTTTGAAACTTAAACGCTTTAGTGGCTGCCTTTTGTGTAGTTTGCAATATTTGCCTTTATTTATCTGAAAAAGTCTCATGTTCCTTAAGTACATCTACCCTGTTGAACTTATTATGGGAAATAAATATTTAAATAAAAACAAGCTGCTGATTATTTCACATTTTACTTGTGAGCAACGGCACATTTAAATCTTACAAATATAGTTATTTGGCTTATATCGTGATAGATATCGTTATCGCCTGAAATGAAAAAAACATATCGTGATATGAAAAAATCTCATATCGCCCAGCTCTAGTGCCAATGAACGTAAACTGTAGTAAAACTGCAAAATTTTTTTACTTTTACTTTACTGGAACTATTATGGATTTGTGACGTGCTAAATAAGTTATCCACAGACTTTGTAGCCAATTTCACCTACCAACTCCTCCAAAACCTCCAGCAGCCGCTCACCGAATGGTTGAGGAATACTCACGTTTCAATAGAAACCTGTAGTTGCTAGAGGTCATTACCGATTAGTCTACAGACATGTGTGACTGAGGCTTGCAGCTTAAAAGCTTCATGCTATGAACATTTTTCCTTCCCCAGAGAACACAGAACTTTAAACACACTGTAAATAAAAGAATTATGAAAAGTTCCGATTAGGGCTGGACGATATTATACCGCTCACGGTAATACCGGTAGAATGTTGGGCAACGATAAGAAAATAAAATATCGCAATAGAATATGGGTAAAATGCACATGCGCAGTGCCTTTGTTTTCATGCGCACATGACCGAAAAGCATGGCAGCAACGGAGAATGAGAAGAGGCAAAGCGGATTGTTGAGTGAAACAGATGAACCAGAATTGGTTTGTAAAAATGGTGCAACTTCAGTGGTGTGGAACTGGTTTAGCTTTTGTCTGTCAGATACACAACAAAGCACTATTTTTGCTAGAGCATGCTAGCGGGCCGTCGTTATTACTGTATTTGACGGACTAAGGTGCTCGTAAATCTGGGAGTAATCTGGGACCAAAACTCTGTCCACTTCAGGTGCCAAAGTCAAACGAACACTGCAGCATCACTAATAGTTAAAAACTGTCTAAATTCTTTCATCTTTAATAAATTGATCAGCATTGCTGCTTTACCAGGTGTAACGATTAAGTTTAACATCCAGGCATCCATGAAAACAGAATTTATTACATTTAACGGAGTTAGAAGTTAGCAGGAAGTTAGCGGAAGTTAGCTCGCTAGTTTCGCTAGTTACCTAAACATGATATAGCATGTTCTGACTGAGAGATTTCTGAAATAATTCAAACGTACAGCTATGCTATCACTTCCAACATCAATGAAGACTGAAAACTAAATAGCAGTGACATTTGTAGGGTTACTGAAGTTGGACTAGGTGGTATATAATGATGTGCTAGCGACACAGCTATGTTAGCATAACATAAACAGTAAAGCTGGAGGATGAATGCTAACTTTTTTCCCACTCGATAAAAGTTAACGTGAAGGTTCCTGATGGTTAGGGACAAATGCAATAGCATGGCAGGATGCTGTAAACGGACCAAACTTCAGTCAGGAGAACAACTGAGAGAATCCATCCACAATATGAGGTTAGTCATTAATATACTGCAACAACATGGGAATAGAGCAGCTGTGATAGAATACAGCATTAATGAATCAATGGTACAGAAGTGGAGGAAGCAAGAAGAATGAGTTGAATAAAGTTTGATTTATCCGACTGCTTTGTTTCGGTTAATGTGCCTTGTAATCCTGTGCACCTTATGGTCCGAAAAATACGTATTTGACTTTTTTTATTTGGCACACTGCAGTTTAATGTTGCAAGGCACCTCTTTTTAACTTTAGTGGATATTATACATGTTTATGCTGAGGATATGTCAGCCCATTTCAACTGGAAATGTCTTTTGGTTAAAGTTTCAGCAAGGAATTTGCATTTGCACTGTTAAATCTTTATATAGCTTTAATGCACATAAAAAACAGCTGCTTGTTTAAGTGAAAATAAATAGATGGGTTTTTGCGTTAGTAAAGTTGTGGAGTTGTATTTTGTCTCGCATCAATTATATAGTCAGTTATATCGTTATCGCAAATTTTCAAATATATATCGAGATAAATATTTTTGGCCATATCGCCCTGCTCTAGTTTCGATGTTAGATTTTAGACCAAAACTCTGCTCCAGACCACGTTGTGTGTTCAGCACAAGTTAACACAGAGATTGACCCACGTAGAAAGAAAGACACCTTCATAAATCTAAGCTCGCTAACACATTAATTTTGTTTTGTAGTACAACCCCTCTAATCTCCCTTGTAAAATACCCCTCAACCACGTTTCCTGTTTAAATAAAGGCATATCAATAAATATGATGCTTGTTTCTACTGTAGGGAAAAAATATATAATCAGTGCCACATACAATACAGTATTGTATAATGTATAAATTTATATGTATAATTTATAAAATGCCTGACAGATTTTCCCAGCTTAGTTGCAGTGGTTTGCAACTTCATCATATCTCAAGATGACTTTTTTGGGCAGAACACATACTTTTCAGTGCCTTTGTGGCAACTGTTTAGATAATCCACATACAGTACACAGTAATGATGTGACAGAAGTACCATCAATGTTTTTTATATTTTGGTCATGGTTAAATAACTAAATGGTTAAGATGAAAGCTGTTTGCTGTGTTACTCCCCACTCCATTAGATCCACAGCAGGGAAGTTTTTATCATGCTGGGCACAAACAAACCCTCGGGGCAGGCCACAACACATCTGGACCGACTGTAACACATTAGTCTGAAAAACCTGATTCATTTTGGGTGATCCAGGCAGGGTGACAACACACCGCCTGCATTCCCCCGCTCATTGTTATTCAAATCAGAGGAGACGGCACACAATCAGAGGGGACTCTCGGGAACTCAGCATAGGCAGGCTAAACACACGCACAGACACACACTTGTGGAAAAATAAGTGCCAAAATCCTCTCCTTTCATTCACTCCGGCAAAAGAAACAAACAAACACACGGCACACATGCAGATGGACCTTAAGGGATCGACGCTGGTCCTGCCAGGCTAACGACTGCAGCACACCGGGCACAGGGGGGCAGGACAGGAAAGAGGAGGTCAGATATGAATAAATCATGTCTGTAGACCACACAAGGGATAAACAATCACACCAACCCAAATCAAAAACATCCTGCCAACACCCAGGCCAAAGCAAGCAGAAAAAATTATATCACACATACTAACGCGTGCATACATGTGCCATTCACTGCATCACTAAAACACGCTTTAACACAGAAGGTGTGATCTCTCTGCTCAATTACTGGCACACACAGAAAAAGTAGGACTCCCAACTTGTAATGGGACGGGAAAATTAGCAGGTCAGAGTTCATGTCATTAACCTAGCTATTACTTCAGCAAAAGTGTGCCACTGACACACACGCGTATATCCCCACATTTATCAACGTCTGAGCCAGGCAGACAGGGAGAGCTAATGCATACTGAAGTCATGATGCCTCACGCTGTAATCAAGAGCGTTACAGCTCCTGTAATTACCTCTAAACATTCGTTTCGCTTATAAATCTGTGCCGTATATTTGGGAGGAGTGCCAGATTCTCTCCGATCCCTGAGCCATCACAATGACAGAGGCGCAGATGAACTGTCAGGGAAAAAAATAATGTCTCACTCAGATCTCCCGATATGACAGAGTATTCAACACATTCCTTACATTAAAAGGAGCTCAGTTTAACTTTCAGAAAATCACTGTTAATGACAGTCATGGCTGTTAAGTCAACTATAGTCAGCATTTTGTTGCACATCATGTCTGAGTTTATGTCAACAGCAATGAGACACACATAAGTCTCTCCTAAACTGCTTTGTTGTAACTAATGCAGCGACCAGAGACCAGTGCATACCCAAGCATTAGTATAATCAGAGCAAAGCTGATTTGAACAAAACAAAGCTACCAGTGCTGGATGCAGGATAATTAGCAAAGTAATGGATATTTGTGATTTGGATTTTTTTTATGAGTAACACATGTGAATTTGCTTGTCTAAGCACTTTGTAAAGTATGTTCTTAAGCTGCTATAAATGTATATTAAAAATAATAACAGTACAATAACAACAATAGTAATATTAATGACAATAGCGAAGACTACAAGTAGTATTACTAATAGTAATCACCAGTGTGTAAAAGTCTTGAGCCACCCCTCAATTCTGTATATTTTGCTTCTAAGGAGCCAGACTTTCTCACAATTTTTTGCTCTTGAGCAATAGTTCTCCAGCTTTTCTTTGTGAAACTGTCTGATTTTTCACTCATTTTAAGTCCAGTCCTTGTATCTTTTCAGAAGAATATTTTTCATTGTATTATTTTTGGTTTGGTAATTCACTTAACACTGCCCTGTGAATCACGTAACTTATGCACTTAAGGGATGAAAAGTGTCTGCACACAACAGACAACTTAACAAAGAACCAATCCTAAACTTTATCTTTAGGCAGCGTTAATAGCCATTGTTAAGAGTTAGTAGAAACCTTGGCATCTCTCGTCATGATGTGCAGTGTGTCCTTGAAAAATCTGAGGTAACTGCACAAGTAGCAAGAAAAGACTACGTTGTAGAATAAAGGTGGTCATACCAAATACTGACTCTCAAACTCTGTATTTTGCGTTTATATTTCCATGTATGTTTCCACATGTTTAAATAGATGAAAGCACCTATTTCCAATTTTCCTCACAAAATAAACAGAAATTAGGGGTGGCTTAAGCCTTTTGCACAGTACTCTATCACTACCAACACGCCACCTTGTTGAGCAAAACTTCCATATAAAGTCAGTTGCCATTTCCCTCGTGCATGGAGCACAGGACAAACCCAAATTAATGAAACTCACTTTTCACGCACAACAGCTTCTCTATTAAAAAAAAAAAATAAAATAAAACAGGGAATCCAACTATCATCTTTGGTTGTATTCTAACTGCAGGCATTTCTCAGCACGCCATCAGCTTCGGATTTGCAGCATTCGTTTTCTAAATTACTGCCATACGTACTCGTATCATTGCCTTGTCTAATGGGAGTTGCAGTCCGTACAGAGCACAACACAAACAAAAACAGGAACTGACTGACCGCTTCTTTACCTCCAACTCTTGCAAAGAGGTACCGACATGTGAATCAATCCTCTGTGACAGCTCGAGTCAGGTCAGACGCAGGTTAGAAAAATCCTGGACTAGTTACAAAAACGACAGGCACCACACCTTACTGTCAGAAAAGTAAAAGATTGTTTTCACTACTCTTAAACTTAAAAAAAAAAAACCAAAAAAAACCCCCACACACATACACAAATTAGAAGCAGCAAACGTTCCACCACTATTCACATTTACAGGTTTTACAGGTTATCCATACCCTGCCCCCCCACTCCCTCATAAAGCTCAGGACCACTCAGCTCATCTTGTCATGACAGGAAAGGGGGGGGGGTTCAACTCTTTCCAACCAGCCTGTGCAATTAGCATTGCCTGAAAAGAAACTATTCCCCAAGGACACAGCTGCTCCCGACTTGAGTCAAAACACGCATACTTCAGGCTGCTTACTGCAGATTATGGCTGAATTTCACGAGCCAAAGAAAGCTGCTAATGCACTGCTGTCCTGATGTCCAGCGACACACATGCAACATTAACTTGCATTTTTACAAAGTAGAAACAAGGTGCACAAGGCTAATTTGTATCTATTAATGCTCCTCATTTGACTCATAATAACTCCTTTCCCCACTGTTGACTCTGGCTCTGTCAGTGTACTGCGCACTTCTCCCTCCCCTCCTTCTTCCCCCAGCACTGACCCAACAAAGCCTCTCCACAGCCTGACCCAGTAACCTGCATGCCTCCTATCTGCTGGAGGAGACCAGCTATAAGCTCCCATCTGAGCGCTCCGAGGGTGGCAGCATGGTGGAGAGTGTGAGTCAGAAGGAGACAACAGCTCGGCAGCAGAATTTAAGGAGCAATTTGCTCCTGTTTTTAGAAATGTTGCTATTTTATTCATTTAAAGAACAACAATGCAGGCTTTTTCAATTTAGTTAACAAATAAATGGGGTTGAAATCCCAGAAGCATAAAAATACAGTTATGTGCACATGTGAAAACAAACAAATAAATATGATCACACTTACCCCTTGGCTCCCTTTGAAACATATTGATGGCTCACTTGATAAAGACCCCTAATGAGAAAAAAGAAAATGAGGCTATTGTAGTTGCATATAGGCGTCTTTGGAGAATTATGCAATCTGAATTAGTGCAGTAAATATAATTTATCTTACATTTAAACAGATTAAAGCACAAGTTACACAATCAATAAAGCCTGTGTGCTGTTAATGATCTCCACTGGAGCCAATTATGACACAAACTAGGCTACTTGTCAATTAGATAACTATGCAGAGTGCTGCCTCTCTGCTTTACTTTGAAGCAGCACCAGGAAGGTTTCCCAGCAAACAGCTGAGGGGCTCGTCTTTCCTGACAATCACTGGGTTTAGTTCTGGTATGTTACCCAGCCACGAAGCCAACTGATTCAGTCAGAAGTAACTGTACTGGCCGGAGCCACAACCTCAACACACACTAAATTAAAAGCGTGAGCTAAATAAACGCAGAAAAACAATTTAACAATAATTAGGTAGTGGAAATTTTTAGAAAGAAGATAAAAGAGAAACTTTGACGCATGAATTCACATCCAAACACACAAAAAGAAAACAAACAAACCACAAAGGTACCTTGAGGTTCTGGTACGCCTCCAGCGCTCTGATAGCCGTGTCCGTGAGCTTGACATGGTACAGCGTCCTGTTGGGGCTGTTTTTGTTGTTTTTTCCACAGGAGAGCCCGTACTGGTGCTCCTGCCTGAGAGAAGCCATCGCTGGCTTTTCTCGCTGCTGTGCAATTAAAGCTGCTTTCCTCTCTCGGCTCAGCGCTCTCCCCGCCGCGTCACGCCGAGGGCGGGGCCTCGCTCGGTGACAATAGCGCCGTGAACTGATGGCTCCGAGCGGTGGCGATACACAGGCTGAATGTGCAAAACTAAACGCTTAATAATTAAATAAAAGCTAAGGGGAAAACCATAATTACCCATTTTACATATGAAGGAAAAAAATGCATGCGTGTAAGCAGTGTTGTCAGACTTTTTTGTTGTTTTATTCTGGTTCGTAAAACTATCAATGCCATTTTTAAAGCGTTCTGACATAAGATGTATTTAAGACAGATCGATTAAATAAAATAGTAACAAAAATAACAAGACAAAGTAACTCAATTATCTGAAATGTAACAAAAGAAGTGAAATAAAAATAAATAACAGAGCTGGAGAGCTTCTTTTGGCTGCTTTCTTTAGGAGCAGGAGATCATCTGCCTCCTTCTCACCCTATCCCCAGCATCCTCATCTCTCACTTCAACCCTCTGGATGGCCTCAAAATTCATTGTCCAATATATCCACCAACACTCCTCTGCAAATGCTGTCTAACTTAGTCTCCAACGCATTCAGCCTGAGCTGTACCTCTAATGCACTCATTTCTAATCTTGTCCATCCTGGTCATCCCCAGTGAAAACTCTCTAACATCTTCAATCGAGTCACCTCCAGCTCGGCCTCCTGTCTTTTTGTCAGTGTCTCCAATCCACACATAGCAGGTCTCACTACCATCTTTCAATTCTTCCCTTTCAGTTTTTCTGCTATCCTTCCGTCACAAATAACTCCTGACACTTGTTTCCACCCACTCCACCCTTCCTCTTCTTGCTTGCTTCCTGCTCTCTTCTTCACCCCTTGTGCACTGTCTTGCTTAGAAATGTGGACCTCAGGTTCACTACCTCAGCTCCTTGCATCTTCACTGTTACACCTGTCGTCCTCTCATTCTCATGCATTCTGGTATCTGCTGACTTCCATTCCTCTTCTCTCCAGAGCTTACCTCCACATGTCCTCGATCCCTCCCTCTCACTGTGGATCATAGCGTTGTCTATGAATGTCATAATCCATGGATATTCCTACCTAACTTCATCCATACTGCTCATCACCACAGCTGAATAAAATTCTCAATATAATACAAAAATCTAACAAATAAATCCACGGATTGTGGAATGACAGGTGGTCACTACATATCTGTCTTTATAGCAGCAGAACTGAAAAGTTTTTGTTAGAAGCACTAATACTTTAGAATGAACTGTGGGTCAAATCTGAGTCCACAACATAAATGTGAGTATGGTTCTGTGGGACACATTAGCTATGCAAGATGGAAGTTTGGCATCAGTCATACAAAAGGAAAAATGTATTTTGTGACTTCGTTTAAACACAAATGGAAACTGCCTTGTTTTTCTGGTCTTTGCACACTTGCGTTCCCTTTTTCTATCACAGTAACTGCTAAAACTGTTATTTCAGCTGCTACTCTGTCTGGTAATCATCACTGGGTTTCAGTGAGGATGCATCTTCAATATATCTCCTTTTGAGCCACACGTTTCCCGTGAGACTCGCAGTGTTGACTTTGCTAAACTTCAGCCAGTAAAAATGTGGGACATTGTCTCAATATGTGGGACGGGGGGGAGGGTAGGGATAAAAAATACTGTGCAGTCCAATATAAAGCGGGAGACCTGGTCACCCTGTCTAAGACATTATGAGAGAGGAACGTGGCAGTTATCCTGAATGAGCTCTAAGAGGAATCTCACAAAAGTAAAGACGGTGGTTAAACGTTTACACTTTTAAAAATCGTATTTATGGAAAAAGTGACCCAACCTTTCCAGTGTTTTTGTCAACTACAGTCTTTATAAATGTATGTTTCATGTTTCAGTAACCACTGAAATCAAAGTTAAATTAGTTCATGCCTCAGAAAACCTCCAAAAAAGTGCTGCAGTCCTTTCAAGATGGTGGCAGAACTGGACATCTTGCTTTGATCTTTAAACTATGAGGAGCCGAGCAAATCAGTAAGGGAAGCTGAATTAAATATGATTTATCTAAATGGAAAGGAAAAAAACAAGAGTTTAATGACTCTATAATGCTTATTTTTATTTTAGTGAAATTCAGCTTGAATACTTTTTCTGTTGTTAGTGAGAGATTAAAAATTGAGTGGTAGTTTTTTTTAAGTTAACGAATTTGGTGCAGATTGCTTATTATTCTGGTTTTAAGTGAGACAACTTTACTATTATCTCAACAGCAGCAGCAGGAAGACATTTTTAGTGTAAATACTTTATCTAGAAACAAATAGACCTGCTCCAATAAAAGAAAGTTGAGAATTTTTCACACCTTTTCCAGCCCTACAGAAAAAAGGCAGACATCCCATTTATTTGAATGGAGCCACTGTCATCACAGCAGGGATGCCAACTGAAGGAGCAACACAGGAGCCACAGAGGGTCATCAGTGCAATGCAGTGTCGACCAGTAAAGGCCTGCTTTGGCTGAATCCCCACATGGAAACACATTCCTGGAGCATCACTGTGTGACATGAACACATCCTTGTGATGAAACACAAGTCATCCAACTGGAACAGCATTAAAGGTCATTTGTCCCTATTCTGCAGGAGTGTTTCCACTTTCAAACAACAGAAAGTCTGCATCAGGGAGTCATAGGGAGTGGGGTTGGAGTAGTTTGGGGGAGAGTGGTGGTAGAAACACACCCACTTTTCTACTAAACAACTGCAATCCACTTACTTTCACTTGGTCTTTCGCTTTTTCACCAAATATGCAGTCAAAGTGAAAGCTGAGGCAGCGAATTTACTTGTTTGGGAGATTGGAAAAAGATTATGGTTTACATAAAAAACAAAAACACATTAAGCATGAAGATGAGATTTCCTAATATGTGCGTGGATCTCTTCACATCTAAAGGTGACACCAACACACATCTTACATGCCCTTATTTACATGGCCATTAGAGGTTGGTTTGTCATTCTAACAGGTTTCACAATGGACCTCCGGTGTCATTCTTTAAAGAACACACCACCATCAGCAACTAACGAACTCAGAGACCAAAACAGGGCCGAAAGAGGAGGGACGTTTTTAAAGTTTTAATGACATATTGCACTGTCACAACTAATGAAAACATGAATAGTGCAGGATTAAAAAAACAAAACAAAAAACAGCTAGGGAATATAATAAGGACTTAAACCTTTGATAATATAAGTGCAGAAAAACATGTAAATGTTACATACACAGTTAAGTTTGGAAGTTTTCTTGAGCTTGCAGCATAAGCCGAAATAAATTATGTAGCATCTCACATGTGTCTAAGTTTAGCAACAAAGTCGGCGTAAAGCTGGAATCTTTTCCCATCTCACCTTCATCTGCAACAGAAAGTCTGAGTCTTTGTGTGGAGCTGTGCAGAAATCTTCCATGCATTCGAAGTTTCTGCAAAACCTGGAGGCTAAAATCTAATTCTTACTATGCTAATAAGAATGCTAAGAAATGCTGATCTACTTGTCATGTCATGCCTGGCCTGGTGAATGCCAGTAGATAAAAACAGAACCTTTGTGTAAGCATGACACATTTCTCATTAAATAGCATGGCAAACGTGCCGACCATAACACTGTAAATGTGTAGTATTATGTCTGGCACGTTAGATGATACATAAGTGCCTGATTAGCAACACTGTTGACTTATTAAACAAGAATAAGTCAAGAAAAGGCCAGTTTGTTTTACGTTAGAATATACCCTTTCATTGAGATTAATAATAATAATAATAATAATAATGATAACAATGATAAATGTAAGTGCTGTTTGAGCTGAGGACACAAAGCAGTAGGACAAATACTGCGGTGGTTGGAGTGCAACAGCTGTTCCAGGAAAGTTATTATTTAAAACATATAGTAAATTTTCAGTTGCACTGGTTATATTTACATAAAATCACCAAAATGATGGTGTCATGCTTGTTTTCTTCTTCCTTGCTTAAGAGCCACACTTGTCCTGAATGGTAGAGAAATTCCCAGTAACCCACAGGTAATAACTACTCTAAGCCCACAGTAACAAAACAGCCATGTTAAGTAGATGAATACCCATGTTTTTGTTCCATTTATGAAATTATCAAGTTTTATCTTCATCCTTATCCAGCCTGGAGAACTCGGGACAAATCATTATGTGTATGCACCTATGTCTGTCACATATCAAAACTCCCCCCTATAACCAATTATTTTTATTCATCTAGTTTTATGTCAAAGTCACAGAGAGCTGCTTGAGATCACCAAAAGAGCCAAATATGTCTCAGGAGCCATAGGTTTTAGACCCCTAAAATAATTTATTTAATGTATTTAACGTAAATTTTGACACAGAAATAAAATACATGCAGACACAGTTACTGTTTATGTACATATCATTATTTATATACATATTATAGATACGTTATTACAAGGTGAATGTCTGTCAGGAAGAAAGAAAGAGAAATGGATCCAGTGACAATCACATTGTTGGTCAGTTTGCAGGATAAGCATCGTTCCCTGACTTGAATGATGCTTATCCCGGGGAGTTAATTAGCTAATATGCTTAAGTTATCTTCATTTTTGACGGTTTGTCAACTGTCTGTTGTGTTAGTGATTGAAGCACAATGCAAAGTAAACAGGAACGGCTCTCTGTTAAGGATTTTTGCATAGTGATTTAGATGTCTCACAGCCCAGCAAGCATGACCCAGCTGAATGACAGCAAATCAAAGCAACCCAAGTGTTTGCAAAAAGGTGAGAAAGAGCACGAGTAAGGGTGGAGCTTGGAAGGAAGAAGAGTTTGATAAGTAAGCCTATTTAGGTAAATTGCTAAGCTCTGCTGTGTCAATGAAAGTACGTAAGAGGAGGGTTTACTGCAGGTCAATGCTGGAGAGGTTTGGAAAGCTTTATTCTGATCCCCATCCATTAAATCTTGAACTTGAACAAAAGGATTGTGTATGTGTAAATCCAGCCCCTGTATGACAAATACAGGAGTCCTTCCCGTTCATTCACCGACACAGGTATGAGTAGGTTTCAAGTCACTCCTCTGACAGATGAGCAGTTGAAGATTAACCCATCCAACCTCCTCCCTCTTCTGTACCTGGCTTGTCTGTCTCATCCACTCATTGTCTGCGGTTTGCCATCTGCTGCAACTGCTAATGCAGGCCTTGACCCCCTGGGAGTGACTCGACACCTGAGGTCGGTGACTCCCAGGACACCTGCAGCTGAGTGTGTTTGCTTTATTCACAGCAGTCTGCGTTTAAAAAGCTAACAGCTAATATCACCAGCACAACTTGAAAATAATATTTTTGTTCTTAACGTAACTCAAGACACAACATATAATGACTACACTATGGATCCAGCATGGCTGAAGTACATAAAAAAGAAGCACAACTAAAGCAAATAATAATAAAGATATAAGTTTCTTTTTCTACTGGATTAGTGTGGTGAAAAGGAAAGAGCTACTACAATCTGATGACGACAGAAAAAAACTTGAATTGTCTTTCAGCCCTGCTCAGCATCCCCAGGTCAGATCCAGCATGTGTAGGTGAACGCTAATTAAAAGTAGAAATATCTTTATTTCACATTTTCTTCTTAAAAATCGAGCTTTACCCACAGTGCAACTCAGTCAGAGCTAGTGAAGCCTTGAGATGCTAGCTTACAGCTAAAATGAGCAGTGATAGGTCTGCTCATCAGGCCAACGCTGACTCAAGCAACAACACTCAAGGCAGTTCATCTTCATGTGGCTTTCAAGCACTTTAATATAAAAGTATGTTCAACTGATATCTGTTGACTGTGGAGGCCATTTGAATACAGTGAACTCATTGTGATATTCAAGAAACTAGCTTGAGCTTCGTGACATAGCACATTTGACCACAGTTGGTCATAAATAGATCGACACTGCTAGCGACAACACTCAGGTTGGCTGTGGTGTTTAAACAATGCTTAGTTTTGGAGGTTGAATATTCCTCAGCACTGTTAGATCACCACCAACAGCCCTCAACTGCTCATGCGAGGCAGGATGTATCCATGCTTTCATTTCATTTACACCAAATTCTGATCTGATCTGAATTTTGCAGCAGAAATTGAGATTCATCTGACCAGATAATCTTCTGTTGTCCTGTTTTAGCAAGTCTGTGTAAATTCCAGCCTCAGTTTCCTGTTCTTACCTGACAGGAGTGGCACCTGGTGTGGTCTTCAGAGATCAGAAGTGCTCTTTTGCATACCGTGGCTGTAACAAATGGTTATTTGAATTACTGTTGCCCTGCTATCACCTTGAAGCAGTATAACCATTAAGTACAATAGCTCTTTTTGCTTGGAGACGTGACACTTCCTGATATTTTGTGAGAGATGGTTGTGAGGAAAAATCTCAGCAGATCAGCACTTTGTGAAATACTCAGACCAGCCCATCTGGCACCCTACAAAGACAGTTAAATCACCTTTCCTCTCCATTCTGATTCTTGGCTTGAACTTTAGCAGGTTGTCTTGACCATGTCTACATGCCTACATGCTTTGTGTTTCTGCCACAGAATTGCTGCCATGTGGTTGATCAGATATTTGCGTTAACAAACCTCCCCAATAAAATGACTGGTGAGTGCGCAGTGTCTTATAATATAGTGAACTAAATAAAAAGCACTGGCACCGTCAGCCAGACGGGTGTGACTCATTCAAAGCCTGATAAGCATTTCACAGGAGCAGATAGCGCAGAAGGTCTCGTACCAAATACTTTTCCCAGCATGAACCACCACACGAACATGCAAAAGCTTCACCCATTTTTGCCTTTAATAAGTGACTTCCTTTTTATTTGCAGTGAACATTATTATTCTGTATTTACATATTAGTAAAACACACAGAGAATCACATTCATCATGTACAGTAACTGCACATTTAGCTGTGAAACCCTAGAAGTTGTTTCAAGTTGTATCAAAACACACACACACACACACACACACACACACACACACACACACACACACACACACACACACACACACACACACACACACACACACACACACACACACACACACACACTTATTTCATCTGGCAAGGAATCTGTCAGACTGGGAAAGTACTGAGAAAGGTATCGACAGAGGCACCTTAACACCTTTTGTGTGAAACTGGCGCTTCCCGTGTCAAACACAACAGAAAGTTTATAGCATTCTAACAAAAGTTAAAAACTTAGACTTGTTTTTAGAAATCCTTTTTTTGTCTACTTAGGTTTACTATTTTTTTGTTATAACATTATCGATTCTTTGAATCCTGTCTTTACTTTGCCCTTTTAATGAGTTTCAGTATTTAATCCTTATAGATGTTTTAGTTTTTTAACCACGTCTAATGTGAGTCTTCTCTCTGTGTTTAATATTTACATTTTGGCTAGTTCCTGTTTTACTTTGAAGGTCAGCTTTTTTCTGTATTACTTTTTATTTCCTGTCTCAGTCTTCTTTCCTGTGTTAATTACTTTAACCTTTGTCTCATTCTTATCCTGGTTTTCATCCTTCAGTCAGCCCTATGTTTACATATATAATCCTTGTGTCAGGTCTTGTTCTTGGATTTTGTTCTCAGTCCAATGGTGATATGATGATGCTCAGTCCAATAAAAGACTCGCACGTGTGTCTGTTTTGTCTGCTTTGTCTACTTGGAGTCCTGTGTTTACCTTTTACAGTGTGACAATCTGATGTATGCAAATGCACCACAGATAATACTGTTATGTTCTCTGATATTTAAAAAGTCAAATATCTCTGCTCTGCTATTTTACTTGGCATATTTTGCATATCTTCATGACCTTCAACATGAGCCGTTAAAATGGAAGTATAGTTGGTTATGTTATCAAATGTCCCAAGACACTCGACACACCCCTGCGTGTCAACGTGTTTAATTTGGCTTCTGTAAAGGGGGACAAGATAAGACAGCAACCAAATACTTCTGCTACTCCTAATCTTATATTCCAGTGTAATGTTAGTCTGAAACACAATCAAAAATGACTCCACATAATGCTAACTGCTGTTTTAATTGTTTTTATTTATTTATTGTGGCTTAGAAATGATGCAAATAGATAAACGTCAGCATCATTAAGGGTCCACATTTTGCTGGTTATCTGGCATGGTTACACTCTCCAGCATGTGCAGCAGGCTGAGTTGGGATTTTCTGCTCATAGTTGAGATTTGGGGTAAAATAGTGTGTTGTTAATTTGCAGTTTATGCAGACACTAAAGTAAAGATAAGAAAGCTGAATTTGTCTCGATTGTGTCAATGCTTGGTTAATTTTTTGACATTATGATTAGTTTTATTGCCATTGATCTGTGGACCTCTACAAACCACACTGAAAGAAAAACCTTTAGAGCTTCAGTCACTCAGGGCTAGAGACCGAACAGTGACCCTGTGGCAACTTCCAGTTGTTGGGGAAAAATTTGTATTTCCTGACTGGTTGGTGAGTGGTTGGACAGCAGTTCTGGGTGTTGCAAAATGAAAGTGGTTGCACCAAAAACCACCTCATGACTGGACTGGTTAGTAACAGATTACCACGTTTGCCTGTAGTTTGCATGGAAGATGCTGACTTGTCTGCAAACATGGAGCGAAAACCAGAACTGGATAACTTTCATCTCCAAAGTAAAATTTGTGTCTTGCTGCTTAAATATAATAATATTTTAAAAGGGGCAACTTTTGCTTAAAAGGCCCAACTGTTTGCATTGTATTCTTTGCTGTTTTGCTACGGCTGGCAAGCTGATAAGTCGGCGTCTTGCATACAAACAGCAGGTGATCAAAGCAACCTGCTAACGATCAAATCAATCACAAGCAGACTTTCAGCGCAGCGTTGTACTCCTCCTAGTGATTCATTTTAGTGGTTACCAGGGCTTCACTCATTGGTCTCTATGTCTGCATGACTGGGCCTTCATGCTCAAATTATACGTCTCCAGTGAGTCAATGTAGATCCTACAACAGAGCTTATGCAAGTCACCAATGCTGTTGCTAGCATTTATAAGAGTGTGGGCCTTGGTCGACAGTAATGTGTACTTAAATTTTCTAGGATTAAAATGTACACCACAGGTAGGTCGTAACCACAAACCCTTTTGAATGCCTACGCCCAGAGATGGGCAGTAACGCGTTACTTGTAATCTGATTACTTTTTTCAGGTAACGAGTAAAGTAAGGGATTACTATTGCAAAAACGGTAATTAGATTACCGTTACTTTCCTGTAGGAACGCTGCGTTACTGCGTTACTAAAACCGTGATTTTTTTGCAAGAATGTCTCATGACAGTGACATAAGCGAGTGCGACGTTTGTGAAAACAGCTGTGTGCAGATCAACAGTGCATCATATATCGAGTGTGGGAGAGAGTATGAGCGTGCAGCGTTTAAAGCTTGGAAGTACTGACCTTACTTTGAGTTTGATTCCATAAAAAGTGACAAAAACATTAGTGTCCGTTGTGTGTGGGAAGAAAACTTCTTTTTAAAGCGAAAACCCCCCCCTAAACTTCCGAGCAAGCACCGAGTGCGCTACGACGTAATGGGAAACTCACAGAAAAACTCGCGGATTCTTCCACTGACCGCTGCGGCACACCTGCACCAGGGTAAACCTCCGCCTACGCCACTCCTGCTTTACAGGTGAAAATAGAGCAACAGGACCGCTGAGTCTTTGATGTTATTTATTTTCTGCTGTGTTTTACTTGCATCTATTTGAAAGAGTGAGTGTAAACACAAAAAATATATATTTTATGTGCTGGAATGTGCAGAAAATAGGTTTAAATATTAAACAAATTTCTTCCAGTCAGAGAATGTTGCATATAATTAAATTTTTGCTTGATGCATAAAGTTAAAAGGTTAAAACTAATTAAACAAGTTTTAAAAAGAGACTTTTCCATTTGATTACATTTTGTATGATGGATTATGTAGAAAAAGTAGAATTGGGCTGAAAGATCTATCGCTTTATCACCTATTCAGGTTGTAAATCGTGTTTTTAAAAAGTAACTAAGTAACTAAGTAACTAAGTAATTAATTACTTTTGAAAATAAGTAATCAGTAAATCATCAGACACATTTGAAAGCCTCTAGATTAAGCACATATTGGCTGACTGAAAATATGTCAAGGAATCCTGATTTTGTAGCATCGATCAACACTCTTAACTTCTGTGTTTCAAAAGTGGTGGAATTTCAAGGCTGTGTGTTACTTGTGAGGCGTGTTTGGCAGCAGATCGGTCCAGGATGTCTCAGTCTCTCACTAAAAGCTGCAGCTGTAGTCGGGGTTTTGTTCCTCTATGTTGTGTAACACTTGTTGCCTTTGTGGAACTTGATAATTTGTTATTTTTTGCTGCGCTTAGTGTAACAAAATTGATCTCATGTTTTCCCTAACTGGCAAGACAAGGTCAGTGTAAAAGAGCCTCACATACGTTGAAAACTCCCATGGTAACCAGGGTCAAACTGAAAAAGTTCCATGTAAGATAAGATTTAATCAAAACAATCAAACCTGATGACTGTAGAGTTCAGAAGCTTAGCTCGCAGTAATCGCCTTCTTCCTACTTTAAAATAACAGAAAAACATCTGGACCTGCGAACCGTGTAGTGTAAACACGGGCTTATTCAGCAAAGGCTGCGGATTACGTTCACAACTGAGAGTTACACATTTGTTTTCACTGTCTTCAAAGTGAAGGTGGGCACAAGCTTTCCCACAAGGCAACACAATCAGACTTTTGAATCAGCTTTTGATTCCCTCTGAATGTCTGCGTGTGTGTTCTTCCGTGGCATCACACGCATGCATGTATGCACTCGTTGATAAGCAGACCCAGGTGTTTTGGTGTTTTCCTGAGCACACAGGGCCTTTACAGCCATGGTTACAAGTGTGACTGATGACAGATGAAAAAAGACTCCAAGGAAACAGGTTTTTGCTGTTTCAACTAATATTTGCCTCCATGCTGCTGCTAGTATTTGAAAAAGTTTAGATCTGAATCATGGCGGAGGGTTCCCCTTTCAAACTAAAAGTATCGAATGAAGATTAGGAAACTCATCAGAAGATTGGAAATCATCTTGTGCTGTATCTCCAGCCCAGTCCCCTGAGAAAATGATAAGTAGTCAGTGAAAAGCCATGTATTTCTCCGTGGTCATGACCCAGTCATCAGGCAAAGTATCTCAATGGGAAGCATGTTTCCTATAGTTTGAATTGAACCCAAACCATCATCTTTTTCTAATCCCAACCAAATTGCTTTTAATGCTTAAACCCAACCAAAGCAGTAATCAATAATGTATTTGAAAATAAAAGAACTATGTGTGAAGATCTTTCATGTGCTGACTTGGGTCTCTGGTGTGAGCAGCACCAACAATCCATCCAACCTCAAAATGTTGCCTTTTTTTTTTGTCTTTTAAGAGTGTGAAGCATTAATTTTGCGTACATGGACTGAATCAGCAATACAATCAGCCTTGTATTAGCAGTTCGGGCTGCTGGTGGTAGAGTAATGATATGGGGAATATTTTCCTGGCACACTTTTTGCTCTTATAGTACCAACTGAACATCATTAAATGCCGCAGCCTACCAGAGTATCGCTGCTGACCATGTCCATACCCACAATCTTTATACTACATCCATTCCATTTGGATAATGCACCATGCCTTTGTAGCCTAGATAATCTCAAAGGGGTTTCTTGAACATGAAAATAAGTCCACTGGACTCAAATGTCCTCAGAGTCAGCAGATCTCAATCCAATAGAGCACCTTTGGGTTGTGTTAGAACTGAAGATTTAAATCTGCAACAACTGTGTGACACCGCAAATGTTTCCAGTTCCTCGCTGAATGGTAAAAATGGTAAATGGCCTGTATTTGTATAGCGCTTTACTAGTCCCTAAGGACCCCAAAGCGCTTTACACATCCAGTCATCCACCCATTCACACACACATTCACACACTGGTGATGGCAAGCTACATTGTAGCCACAGCCACCCTGGGCGCACTGACAGAGGCTGACAGAGGCGAATGAATAATTAAGCTCTGAAGGTAAAGATGGGTCCAAACCAGTACTAGCAAAGTGTACCCAATAAAGTGGCGGATAAGGGAGGGTTTTCCTTTTTCAGATTTGAACTTGTGCATTTTGCTTGGTGGGATGTGGATTGCTGTCTGTGGAATGGGAAAAGCAGTTTAAAGTAATTTTGTCTCAGCCTCGATTAGCTTCCTTGTTTTCATTAAAAATAAATATGTTGTTGTAAATAAGGATTTGAACATTAGCAATAAAATATTTAATATGTCTAGGACATAATGATTATACCCTTTCTAAGTCGTTTTTTTTAAAAGCCTCAAATTTTTAATTCCCTGTTTTCAGCGTGCTTGCAGACACTCAACAATGGTGAGATGGTTAGCGTCTGTGTTTTTTACGATTTAATTGGCATAATTGGACAATTTCTGATTTTTAAAAAAATCAGTCTTCTCTGGCATACCCAGCTTTTTGTTACTACACCCACAAGAAAATAATGGGCAGCACACGCCTCTGGAGCAGGATTTGGTAATTGGGAGCAGGAGCTGGTTTCACATAACCACAGGGACACAGTGACTGGTGATCCAATAAAAGTCAGACACCAGACTACTGAAGCATTTATATCAAGGGACCAGAAACAGTCTGTGTCTTTGAATTCATGTTGTGACCGGAGTTTCACACACTGATGCATCTAATGCCTGTAAAACACAAATTAGGATGTGACAGCAGCTTTAAAAATGCATTTGTAATATCCTTTGGGATTTTATTAAAATCACTAAGGAACAGGTGGGATCTGCTGTAGTTAAATATGTGATGGTGGCAGAAGCAGTATCCCATGCACACACAGTGTCAGCACTAATCTTTGTGATGATGCAGACATTTGTTGAGCCTTTAACACAAGGTTTAACTGAGGATGGTGGAAATGTTACGAAGGTATTGGATGAAAAGTCAGGGGATCAGCAAAGTGATTACAGTTCATCCTGAGAGAGACGTAAATGTCTGTAGCAGTTTTCATGCCAATCAGTACAAATATTTGGTATTCAAATTTGCAAATTAAGCTATGAAGCAACAAATTTTAATTCAGTATTTGTTCAGATGTTTCAGTATGGAACAAAAAGCACGACCTAGCCATTTCCTCCACAACTGCAGTTTTCCTAATGGCCACTTTAGGCTAGTTCCAGAAGAGAGTCAGTCCCCATAGAGTCCAATGTTGAAATCCTCAACTTCGCAGCCTGGAAAAAAGGAATTTGAGTGGCTTTTTTACTCCCCTGGTAAGTGCCTTTAAAAAAAAATTAACCTTAAAAAAAAATAAATTGTAGAGCTTAAATTTATGCACAATTAAGGGTGTGGCTACTTTGATTGACAGGTGAGTGGTGGAATAAGCAGCTATAGCAACTGTTTTTCTGCTGTGTCTCATGTAATGTAATTTGAGCCACTTCACTAAATCTGTTGACCATGTTCATGGTTCATGGCAGTGCATTCTCTTTCATAATGTGTAACATACCGACGATTTGTATCGGTGTCTCATAGGAACGCGAAAGGCACCCTTCTGCATCTTTATAAGATGCTCTGTGTTCTCAATTGAATCCAACAGAATGCCGTCCGCGGCATGAACATACGCTTAGGGCAGAGGCTCCAGCCGTCCATTCCAGCCCTAACACTAACCTTAACCCTAACCTTAACCCTATCACATAGTGTTTTCCAAAGTGATTCATGATCAAAACGTAAAACACATTTACATGTATAGGTTCACTGCAACTGCCTTCCATGCCCCTGAATGCGTAACATACTGACGATTTGTCACATGCGTCGGTATGTTACACATTGGGATGAGAACGTGTTGTTCATGGCTACCTTTTGCATTTTAATGCAGCAATCTCAGATAACATTTTCTATGCAGTCAATGTATAAACCATTCAAAAAGTCTGAGTTCAGATGTAGTTTTTATTAGCATGTTAGCTAGAATGTGTGTTCAATTAGACCCATGCAGCTAAGGCATCAAAAAAATCCTGGTGATTCTTTACTGTTTTTAAGTCCCAGTGTCCCGACTGAAATTGAAGTTAGTTTAGTTAACACTTCAATATAACTACATGATCAAGTGTCTACCAGGTTATGAAAACTGCTTCTCAAAGGACAAGACAGCAACACAGAAACTCTGTGCTCCGAAGCAGACCCACACAAATCAACCTTGGCTCACAAACCACTGGATGACACCACAATTGCGTCATTGTAGCAGGGCGCATGGTACATTGCTCTTTCCTTCCACCAGCCTGGTTGCGAAAAAACAATCTACATTCCTAATGCAAATTTCTATTCAGCCACTCAAATGGCAGCAACTCGATGCATTTAGTAGCATGGTTGCTAATCTGAGTCGTTCAGAAACTGCTGATCTACTGGATTTTCTCTTACAACCACATCAAGGATTTAAAGAGCATGATCTGAAAAAGAGAAAATGCTCAGTGAGTGACAGATCTTTGTAAAAAAAATGCTTCGATGATGCTAGAATTCAGAGGAGAATGGCAAGAGTGCTTTAACCTTATAGTAAGATAACAATAACTTCAGCACCACAATGAGCTTCAGCATCAGAAGACCACACTGGGTTCACCACTGCCAGGAAAAAACAGGAAACTGAGGCTACAGTTTGTGCATGCTCACAAAAATTTGAGAACAGAAGACTGGAAAAACATTGGGTAGTCTGATGAATCTTGATTTCTGTTTCAACATCAGATGACAGGGACAGACATGGCATAAACATTAAAACATGGATGGGTTCAGGCTGATGGTGGTATGATATTGTGGGATATATTTTCTCGACTCACTTTAGTATCAGCTGAACATTGGGATTGATTGCAGACCATGTCCCTGACCACAGTGTACACATCATCACCATGTTGCAAAGCTTAAATCATTTCAAATTGGTTCCTTAAACACGACAATGTGTTTACTGCACTAAAATGACCTCCACAGTCCCCAGATTTTAATCCAACACAGCACCTTCGGGATGCGGTGAAATGGGAGATTCTGTCTCGAAATCTGTGACATTTATGACTCAAACTGTAATGAGTCACTCCAATCCCTCCAGCCACCAAATATGGACCCCCCCCCCCCCCTTTAATAAGGGAAAATATTAATTTCATTATGTGAACATGAAATCAGTAAAAACAGGTCTGAAGAAATTTAAAACCTTGTTCAGGACATGAAAAAGAAGATCATATTCAGAAACACAAGTCAACTGATTAAAGGTTGTGACTATTTCACAAACTGCTGTGTGGCTTCACTGAGTCCACAGAAGCACACATGGTACCCCTGCAGATTAAAAGGGCTACAAATGTTTGTAAACTATGAAATGTTAATTTAAAGTTTCACAATAGGGAATTAAAAACAACACTACATTCATAACTTTCACTTTGATTTGATCAAAGTAGAGATGGGCACACACACTTATTAGAACACTACACGGGCACCAGCTCACAATGACTCCCAAACATAGACAATCAACATGTGAAGCATCTAAGCAAAGCCTTCTGACTGGCACATTTTTCATGTTTTAAGAGAAAAACAATCAGCCTATTCTCTTTGTGTGCGTGTGTGTGCCACAGCATGATGCCTTGCCTTTGAAGCTTGATTAAAGTCATCGCCTTGTCAAGAGCTGTATTATATATTATATCCAGGTAATCACACTTGAAAGTCAAAGGACTGGAGACATAAAACGAGCTGCACTGTGTCTTATCTTGGAGTTTAACACTGTTCATTGTGTTCCTGTTATTCAGCCGGATGATTGGAGCTGTCTCATCCTGAGATTTATGTGGGGAAATAGAGAGCACAGTCATTCACCAAGCTATGGTTTTCCCGGAAGCTCATAGGGGTCCTGATGACTCAGTTAGGCCACAGACGTCATGTTATTCTGGTTATGCACCAGCTGCGTGCAAAAAGGAATAGAGAGAATATAGGGCAAAAGATCTAACATGAGAAAGGGGTTTCAATAGAAAAAAAGCATTAAAAAAAAGCATAATACTACAAAAATACTTTTTAGACCCTTTTGATTTTGTATGTTATTTATCTATACTGTAAATATTCTGATCTGATCGATATGCTACCAAACAGACTGGACACCTGCTCTGTTGTGATGACTGACTGACAGTTAAAGTAGTCATAGTCAGTGAGCAGGACAATAACAAGCAGTCAGGATTGCCTTGATTTCCACCTGAGTACTCCATTGGCATTTTTACAGCTTAAACTGGAGAAAACATCATGTTTGTTCATATTAAAGATACTTAACTGTTTAAACTACCAACAGAACATAAATAAAGAATTACTGCCTGTGTCTTTTAACCAGTATGTCTGTGTATTGTGTTGGAGAGACATTAGATGGAGTTGGAATAGGGCTGTACTTGAATATAATACGAGTATTTCCCAGCAAATCAGCATAACCTTTGTTTAACCCCACAAGTCATTATTATTGCATAATACTGTCCTGGCAAAAGGAAAATCATCCTGAATAAACAGTGGTAGTTTAAAAGACATATCAAAAATCAGCACACATCCTAAAATATCCCAGCACAGCTACTGGTAAGATGCTGCCCCCTTGTTGTGAAGGGTTCAGTCAAATTGTTCCAAGTGTAAGAACAAACAGTTGTCGTGAACTGGCTGTGTGGAGGCAGATGAGGACCCAAACGCAAAACTCACAGAGACAGGAACTGAACTCAAAATCACTGCTTTATTGCAGGCCTTTAAAACGAAACAGAACTAAACTGGGAATACTAACAGAAGACCGAGGGAACACAGAAAGCCACACAGGTTCGGGGAGGAGACATTGACGACATGACAAATACACAGAGAGTTAACGAGGGAAGTGGGAGCACACGGGGAACACAGGTAACACAGATAATCGTAACGAGACAGGGCAGGAGTGAACACAACATGACGCATACTGACGAGAGACTGTCAAAGTAAAACAGGAAGTACACAGAGGTGCAGACAGGAGGAGAGAGAGAGCACGGGCATAGTGGGCTGGGGAAACATGGAATGAAACACGAGGGGAGACGAGGGCTCACAGATACATAGAGGGGCACACAGGGGATAAAAGTCACAAGGGGAAATCAAATAAGGAACAAAATACAAAAAGACATGAATACTAAGACTGCTGGGCCAACATGGCCCAGGATCATGACAAAAGTATCATTAATGCACAAATATTCCAGCTGATGATGGCTTTCTAGAAGAAGCCTGTTGTACTGTTTTTGATTTATTACATGTTGAAGTTCTATTTGGTAGTTAAAAAAGGTTTTGTGTGTATTTACACTTTGGGCTGATTCTCTTGTTCCCTCTCGCCACTCGCCTGCTGGCCTGCGCTCACACTGTGATTAAGCTTCTGGACATGCCTCAGTTTGTCTTTTTGATCTCTTCTTTATTTTACTCCACTGCTCCTCTCTTTGATTTTCATTACAGAGATGACACTTTTTTGAAGAAAAACTCTAAAAGAGCACAATGAACTTCATGATTATATTTACTTTGTGGTAGGAATTGGTGAGATTTAAAAATAAAAAGCAAAAAAACGTAACCACTTATAAAACTTTTTTTTGGGTCCAAATTCTACATTCCCCCCCCCCCCCCCAAAAAAACAAAACAAAACAAAGAGAAAAACAAGAATAAACAAGGAACCACCGAGAACTAGCAGATGCCAGCTGGATAAAGAGCGTGAGATTATATGGTAAAAAAAACAGGAGAAACATGCAAAATCAAGGACTTTTTGACTTAAATGGAGGCTTTCCCAGCTGTCACAGGATACAAGGTGGAATACACGCTCAACAGGTTTCCGATGTGTCCCAGGGTTAAAACCGAGGGATAAAGGATTATTTACACACTCATTCACACGTGCAACCAATTTAGAATAATAAACAAGCATGTCTTTGGATTGTGGGAGGAAGTCGAAGTACCTGTAGAGAACCACAGGGACAACGTGCAGACAGAAAATCCTCAGCTTGTCTCTGGATTCAAAGCCATGACCTTCTTGCTGTGAAGAGCCACTGCTAACCCCTGCACTACTCTTCCACCACTAGTGTTCATTCAAAATGCCTACCTTTACTTTGTGGTTCAGTCATTTGAGGTGTTTCTTTGGCTCTGGCAAATCTGTTCAAGCAAGCCAAACCATGGTATTCAGCAAACACACAAGTCAAGCTAACTGGACTTACACTTGGGGTCAAGTGTTTGTTCACCCTCACAGACTGATGACCCTAACCCTTTGACATGTGAATGTGGACCAGAGGCTCTGTTCAGATGGCCGATGGACCAAATATGCGCCGATCAGGCAGACTTGAAAAGTGTTTTCAGGTGATGGTTTCTTTTAATTGTTAGTAAAAAGAAAAGGATCTCCTTAAAAAATAAAAAAATAAAAAGCACTTTGCAGCTAAAGAGCCTGAATGGATTAGACTCTGTATGAAGAGGGTAATAGTATTCACAGTGGAACGGGCCAGAGAGACTAAAATACAAATTTTTTACTAGGGTTATGCATGAGGAGGCGGTCGGACAGGTGATAAAAAATGGAAGGCATGAAGGCAAAATAAGGGTAGGCTGGAGAGTGAGTGGATGAAGGTGAGTATTGGGCAATTAGACGCAGGTCTGATGGAAAACTAAACAAAGAGAGGAAGTGGACGTAGTGAGCAGAGAGCAGGAATCGCAAAAATATATTAGGAAATGGAATAAGCATAAGCATAAAAATTCTAACTTTTGTTATATTCAGCATTTGACACAAAAGTGTACTTTCTTTCATATCCTCTGTGAGGTCTAACATCTGTTTTGCAGTACTCAAACTGCGTCGCTCGAAGATGAAGGTATACAATAATGAACTCCCACACAACACACATTGTGTTAAGTATTCATCATCATCTGCATAACATAGGCTTTTATAGCTGAAGAGCTCTGGGAGCTGCGGTAAGACTAAAGGAACACGATGCATCTAATTCCATCCTTCATAATATTTGTCTCCACGTGTCCTCTCAGGGAAAAGGCACTGTGGATATTTGTTACTCCTCACAGCAACAATAATGGGCTTCACTGTACAGAAACATGCTTCTGTGCTCTCTCACCTCTGCTCTGGTCCCTGGGGCCCTGTCTCGAGATGGGCAAGGGATTCCCATGTGTCCTGCCACTCAGCTAATTGAGGCCTGTGAAAGGCGAGTTGCTATGGAGGAAACTCCCACATGTGGGATGCTACTTTTAGTGACAATCTTTTGGGAACGTGGGTAGTGTGCCGAGCACACACACACATATTTGTGTATTTTTTTCATAAAATCTTAGTACAATTTAGTACATGTCTGAATAATTATATCTACACTTAGTGCACTTTAACCAGAGAAATTGGTTAGTTGTTAACTATTCCAATGTACCTGTAATAATTATATAAACAGGTGAAGAATTAATTAGTTTAAATGTTTTTCCTAACTTATTTTCTCCTTTGTTAACAACTCACTCATCAGTGCAGCGTAATAATGCTGTTTCATATCACATTTCGAACATTAATCTTAATATTTCAAATGCATAAGTGTGCTCACTCAGATAAGTACGGCTATTTGAATTGCGCTAAGAAGAGCTGGATTTTTAACTCATAATGGTCAGCAGTAGGGCTGGGCCGTTTCATACCGTTCACGGTATAATGTTGGGCAACGATAAGAAAATAAAATATCGAGATAGAATATGGGTAAAACGCGCATGCACAGTGCTTTTGTTTTCATAGGCACATGGCAGAAAAAGCATGGCGGCGACGGAGAATGAGAAGGGCGAAAGCGGATCGTTAAATGAAACGAATGAACCCGAATTGGTTTGTAAAAATGCTGCAACTTCAGTGGTGTGGAACTGGTTTAGCTTTGTACCGGAAATGCCTTTTGGTTAAACTGTCAACAAGGAATTTGCATTTGCACTGTTAAATTTTTATATAACTTAATGCACATAAAAAACAGCTGCTTGTTTAAGTGAAAATACATTGATGGTTTTTGGGTTTTTTTTGCACTAATAAAGTTGTGGAGTTGTAAAGTATTTTGTCTAGTGTCAATTATATCGTCAATTATATCGTCAGTTATATCGTTATCGCAAATTTTCAAATGTATATCGTGATAAATATTTTTGGTCATATCGCCCTGCTCTAGTCAGCAGATTACATCACTACATGGTGGATGATAGTGCGGATGATAGCACAGACGGTAAAGCCAGTGGCAGCTAGCAAACTAATAGCAGGAGATTTTAATCAGCAATGACACTGACTTGGTGTCTTTATTGCAGGAAGGTTAACAGGCTAATGTTAAACAGGCTGTTGTGAGTGGGCTGAATGGTTGTCCTCCTGTAGAACTGTAATCAGAATGCTTTATTTTTATCTATTATTTTGAATAACTAATAACTGCTAAGCAACTTTGTTGAGTGATTGAGGGCTAATTCCATCCTTTGACAGTTGGAATGGTTCCTGTTTTGACCTGAAGTGAAATAAGTGGTCAAGAAAATCGATTTAGAAGATGCAGGAAGTCAACCTCTTGAAGTTCAAATTGAACACAGAATGGTCCGAAAAGGAAAAAATATCGAGTGAGCTGTAGTTCTCTGGGAGGGGAGAATGGCAAGACTGCTTCCAGCTGATAGAAATGCAAGAGTAATTCAAATAATGGCCAAGGTATGCAGAAGAGCATCTCTTAACCTGATTGGGTACAATTTGGTTTGGAAGAAAAATTTCCTGCTCTGATGATTCTTAATATCTGCTGCAACAAGCAGATGGAGGCAGAATTTCACATAAACAGCAAGAAAGCATGACTCCATTGTCCCTTGTGTCAATGGTTCAAGATGGCAGTGTATTTGTGTGGGGTCATATTTTCTTGGTACAATTTAGGCCCCTTTGCACCAGCTGTCCTTCGTTTAAATACAAATTCAATTTCTAGTGCCAAATCACAACAACAACAAACCTCAAGGCACTTTATACTGTAAGGTGGAGGACAATATTAGAGAAAAAACAACAACAATTAGACAAAGATGAGCACAGTGACAGTGGGACGGAAAAACTCCTTTTTAGGAGCAAGACACCTATGGCAGACGCTGGTTCAGAGAAGGGCAACTATCTGCAGTGGCCAGTTGGGGGTGAGGGGAGGAAGATAGCACCGAGGACACACTGTGGAAGAGAATCACTGCCTTCCTGAGTGTAGTTTCTGACCATTTCCATCTCGTTATGACCATCATCTGATGGTTGCTCCCAAAAGGATAACCCACCATGTTACAAAGCTCGAATCATGTCAAACTGGTGTCTTGAATACGATAATAAGCGCACCGTACTCAAATAGCCTCCACAGTCACCAGATCGCAATCCAATAGAGCATCTTTGGGATGTGGTGGAACAGCAGATCCACATCATGGATGTGGAGCCAACAAATCTGCAGTAACTGCTGCCATGTCAATATGGAGCAAAATTTTCTGAGGAACGTTTCCATACTTTGTTAAATCTGTGCTATTACGGCAGCTTTGTGTCACGATCTATGTGTGACTGTGTGATTTTTTGTGTGAGGACCCAAACGCAGAAAGAGGAAGCTGGACTAAGACTTAACCAAAAGTAAGTTGTTTATTATGGCTGGTAGCAAACATGAACAAAAACTGAAAAACCAAAAAGACTAAAACGGAAATGACACCTACCACCTGAAATCTGAAACACTTGGAAATAACGAGGGAACATGGAGACACGAGGGAGGATTAACGGGTGATTTGCAAACGCACCGACAAAGGACAAGAGGAAGGCCGAGACAATAAATACACTAAGGGATAACGAGGGAAGTGGAAACTTGTGGGAACACAGCTGGAGGATGACACAGGGGGAAGCAAAACTTAACACAGCGAACACAGGATGAGAGACTGTCACAATAAAACAGGAAACACTGAGACGCCGACTTAAGACACACAACTTGACACAGCAATGGGGATAAACAAGCAGGGAGGCAGATGAGACACAAGGAGAGGAACGGGGAAACAGGTATGGAAGACGAAACACAGCGATATAACTAAGATACACGGAGGGGCGAGAGGCATAAACACGGGTGACACGACAGACTTTTACACTCAACACAGGGATGAGACAGAGACACAAGAGAAACCTAACAGACAAGAAACCACAAACTGGGGATGCAAGAAACTCAGAAACATAGAAATAACCTGAGTCTAACTGTAGAACTGGAACTAAAACCATCTTTATAATAGAAAAGTCACAAAAAACACAATGAACTCAAAACCCTGACACCTTGAAGGCAAAGTACTAATAAGTGATACCTAATCAAATGGCCAGTGAGTGTATATGACTGGCTCTTCTTGAGTGGCCCATAGAGAATTTAAGTCTGCTACTCCTGTGGTACAAAAATATCAAACATATAAAATCAAACTGTTATGACTTTAAGTTGCATTCTGTGCCATCTTATTAATCTAGTTTATGTTTTAAAATATGTACAAAAACCCTTTAAAGCTCCCTTTTTTTGTGAGAGACACCCCGTTGAGTTCACTGGAGTCTGAAACATGCTGTGCATACAGAGTGTTGTCAGTGATTCTGCACTACCTGCCACAGAGATGGAATAATTTTCTGCACTTTACATGCAGAGTGAAGAGCCGTCAGTCAGGAGACAGAGACGAGCTTATTCACAAAGACAGATGGGGAAAAAAAGCAACATGTTTGCAAAAATAAGAGATTGTGATCCATATTTTGACAACTATGAGTGGGGTTGTGTGTCTGCTCTGGTGCAATTATCCCTTTCCAAACTCAATTTGAAATTGAACCATGTAAGCCTGTCAGAGGCATTTGGTATGATCCAGATTTGGTATGATCCAGCGCACCATCCACCGTTATGTAGTCATCTCTAAACTCTGGACATCATGCATTAGCTGAGAAATGGTAGTTACCTTGGCAACCATTGCCAAACACATCATCTGGACAATGTCACATTTTCATTTCATTATTGTAATGAGACCGGTCCTTTTGCTCGGCATGTTGAAAAAACGTTCAATGAAAATCTAAAACCACCTCACAGATTCATGTTTCTTCTTAGTCGACTGCTTTAATGTTGCAAAGACTAAAGTAAAGAACAGCCGTTCCAGCTGATTTAACGCATGATGTTTATATGGTGTGGTAAAACCAGGTTACAAACAAAGCAGGACTAAGTGTACATCTGATGTAAATTTAGAAAAGTAAAGCCATCATTTTCTCCTCGGATGATGGCTTTTGTTCCGAGGCAAGTAAAAGAACATTTAATTAAGCTGTATCAGAGGACAGGTTGTAATGTTTTGCTCCTCACACTGCAACATAGCTCAGTGAAATCTAAAAGTGGCATGATGGGAGCAATTTTGTGAAACAGCAGATGAAATTACATCGGCTGCTTGGTTGTTATTCTCATAAAGTCCACACGTTGTGAGGTGTTATCATGTGAGTAGTGTTTCTCAGCACCCATTTCCCCTCACAGTCTTAAGCTTTCAGGTTAAAGTTAACTAAAGTTCTTTTCATATTCATGATTGTTTCACGTCTCAAACAAAAAGCTTTTTCACTTCTAACAGCTGATGGGGAGTCCCAGGTGTTTTACCTCTACTGTGTTTGTCATCTCAGACGTCATCATGAGTCATAGACCCACCGTATTGTCAGGTGAGGCGTTAGGGTCACATGAGTGAGCAGTGAAGTGGCTGGGAAGGGGTCTCAAAACTGCATTTTAGGAGGCTGATGGTGTTGTAGGCTAGCACTTCTGTTCAGTGGTGCTCATTCCAGGTAGACACAGCTTCCTTTATTCCTCTCTTAAACCATTCTGTTGTTCTCGGTCCAAAATTGTAACTGCAACTTGTCCCAGTGTGTACACAGTATTCGTAAAGACATGGACGTGGACATTTTGGCTGGGGCTTATAAACATTGCATAGCGGTGTTTAGGGGTATAGTGTGCCAAGAAAATATCCCCCACACAATCACACCAACAGCGGATCCAGAGGTGTAGTGGTATTTGTTGAAGTAGCAAAACAATCACGTGCCCATGTGCACATGCAGGTATTATTTACTTCCAAGAGTATTGCATAATGTAAGTGACAAGCTTACACTATTCAGCTATAACTGAGTAAAAGTGACCAAATGTCAGACTGAAATTTAAGATCATTAAATCCTCTGTCTTATCATCTTCAACACCATCATGATGCTTACACCTGTGTCCTTTCTGGATTTGTCTTCTCTCTTTTTCATTTATTTATGTGGGTTTGTTGGGTCTCTAACTTTGATGCCCTCTGATGCTCCTTCACTTATTTTCTGGTGAATTTTGAATTCTACCACTTCACACATAAGTCAGAGATCTAGATATACCTGACAGCTTAGGTGTAGCAGAGGATTCATCTACAGGGGAGCTCCTTTATTACAAACTACTCCACCATCTAAACCTGAAATATATGTTGCAGCTGACCTATACAATTTTCAATTTATATACTGCGAAATCCCAATAAGAATCACTTCAAAGACCCTACAATAATACTCTTTAGTAATAATACCAGTATTTTCTTTAAACTGAGCAGAACTGATCCAAATTGAATCGTGTTTCCGATTTTTTGTTACATCTCTAGACAGATGTGTAAATAACTACAGTATCTTTGCTCAGCAGTGCACACACAGAGAGATTTTCATTTATTTTCTTTTGTTAACTTCTCTTTATTGGAGCCATACATACATGAAATGTCTGTCAAAATAATAACACCTGCAGCTTCACATAGCCTGCAGAAAAACAATGGCAATGCATGCACGCATTTAGGCACGTGGCACAGTAACAGTACGTTCCCTAACACATCGATGGCTTAGGATCTCATGGCAAATAATGTTTGGTGTTCTTCTGCACATCGTCAGCTGTTGCATACAGATTTCAGGTTTAATGGTGGAAATGTTTGTTATACTGCGGCTCGCATCTGAATAAATCCTGTGCTCCATCTGAGTCTAAATCCTTAGGACCCCCCACACAGCCCCCAGCAATTTGTAACAGATGAGTTCATTTGTATTGAAAGTCATACTGATTCTCCTTCAGCCTTCTCTTGTTTATCATAATTGCCACGATGTTTTCAGCGAGAAACACGTATAAAACCTTTCATTGCGCTGCATTATTTTTGTTAGCACTCACTCCCTCACTTAGGTGTGGTCATTTTTGAGCGACTTAATTTGTGCTGCTCTTGGCTGGTAATTATTTCAATATAATTAGAGCACTGTTAGTAGCTTACACACATAACTTTCCACTTTCATGGACGCATTTTTGAATGCATCATCAACCTAATTTGCCCCACAGTCATAAAACTGACACTGTGCCTCCTTACATGCAACGTTAATACCTGGTTACACCCAAACTCCTGTAAGAGAAATTCAGCTCAGTCTAACCTCCACCCGGCCAAACTGTGTTTCCATGGCACAGCATCTGCACTCCAGGGCAGATTATTGTTACACTCAACACATCCTCATTTATCCCCAACTTTTGATCATGTGCACTAGTTTCCCGTCAGGCATGTCAGGGTTAAACAATGGCTTCCAAATCAGGTGAAATTGGAGTGAGAAGTAGGAGGGGTTCCTTTTGTCACGCTACAACAGCAAAACCCTCCCTCCACTGACAAGAAACAGGTGGATGTCAAAGCCGGTTACTGGATCTGTCTCACAGAAGTTTTATTTTTGAAAGAATATTGATTCGCGTGCTGTTTCCATTATGTCCCAGAAAATATTGAGAAAACGAAACATTTATGTCCCTGAATAACTGTTTTACTTCAAGCAGTGCATACATACCAAAGACTTCCTTTTTTTCTTGTTAAGAATTGATCTCATTTTGGCAGAAATTCCACATCACATGCCAGGGTGCACTATCTTTTCCCAACCATGTAAAATATTTCCACTTTTAAATGGTATTTTCCACAGTAAAACCTGTATTTATACTGTAGAAAGTTCTCTGTTTGGTTCAAAGGAGGGAAAAGGCACAGGTTAATAAAATGGAGGGTGATAGAGGTCTCTCAATAGTGTGATGCATACTGGAAATGGAGAACGTTCGCCTTCAGAGTAAAAGTTATGCCTTACCACTGCAACAAACACACCCCAAAAGGTGAATATTCTTAATTTCTGGTTCTTGTTACAGTTCTCACAGTTTCACTACAACTAAATAAAGCGAACTTTATCTCTGTATCTTTGAATTAATACCATTCATTGTTAAAATGTCAAGAGTAAACGGCTTATTTTGCTTGTTTTGATCATAATTTTTCCTTCCCTATGTGTCTTAGTGGTTCTTAAACTGTAAGGGACACTATTTTGGTGCGAAATAAACCCACTGAGTGAGAGTGTGCATGCATGCATGCGGTATGGTTTATGATTATTTAGGGAAAATAAAAGCTTGCATGTGTGTTGACCTTAAAAATTGTTTTAAAATGTTTTGGGGTGAGGAGGGTTAGCTGTTTTTTGGCTCTAACAAAGGTTATGCCAGAAAATGTTTGAGAGACTCAGCTGTAGATATTAAGTGAAAGTTAAAAACAAAGAAGATCATTTTGTGGTGGGAACTTTAGACAATGTGTGTAAAAATGGTCCCAGTGGATCATGTATTTAGTGACTTTTATGTTGCTAACTAACAATTGTGTAAATAACGTTCTACAGGAAACAATAATCTTTTACTTAAAGAGATATGTAATAGATTACTTTTTTGAGTAATGATGGCAAAACTGGTGAAATTCTGAGACAGCATTTTGGGATTTTCATTGTGAACATGCTTGCATGCTAACTTTAGCATTTAGCTCAGATAGTTTTGCTACAGACTGCTGATCTATTTTTGTACAAACACTCATTTGTTGCAGATATTCTGAAGGAATGGAGGATTCACACTGAATACAAAGCAAAGTTTGACCTTGTTTTACTGGCATAAATTCAGTCGTGATCCTAGGTTTCAGTGTTGGAAACCTATGGATACTCACCCCCTTTGTCTCTATACACAACAACTATTCAGTTCCAGCTCAAACAGTGTAAATAAGGTTGTCCTCTATTTCAGATCACTGGTGGCTGTCATCAGGATTTGAAACTGTGCGTGGTGTGTCTATGATGACCTGCAATTTCACCACCAAAACCCTAAGCAGTGCAATTTCTCTCTCTCTCTCTTTGTGTATTGATCCATTCTCTTTGAATCAATTTGAAGGATGGTAGTGGAGGAAAAAATGATTTTTTTAAAAAAATAATTCCATTACTTACAAAACCACCAACCCTGCTGGCAACTATCAGCAAATTTTATTAGGAAATTCTTGGAAAAACTTGCAGAAAGTCAATTTAGATCCTTATTATGCAAATTACAGATTTCTGACTCTTTTCAATGTGGTTTTCCAAATCAGCACTCCACTCAAATCACTCTTATAAGGATCTATAATGATATCTGATTCAGGGAATTGTTCTGTACTCAATGCAGCCGTTCATGCTGTTGAATAGTATGTTACTTAATAGGCTTAAGTTTTTAAAGTTGTATCTCCAGCTCAGCATCCATCCATTCGCTTCCGCTTATCCTTCTCAGGGTCGCGGGGGGCGCTGGAGCCTATCCCAGCTGTCATAGGGCGAGAGGCGGGGTACACCCTGGACAGGTCGCCAGTCTGTCTCAGGGCCAACACACAGGGAGAGACAAGCATTCGCACTCACATTCACCTAGTGGCAATTTGGATTATCCAATTAACCTATCCGCACAAACTGCATGTCTTTGGACGGTGGGAGGAAGCCGGAGTACCCGGAGGGAACCCACACAAACACGGGGAGAACTCCACACAGAAAGACCCCGGCCTGATGGTAGAACTGAACTCAGGACCTTCTTGCTGTGCGGCAACAGTGCTAACCACCGTGCCACCAAGCTGCCAGCTTAGCATTAGACTGATTTTTCTTCTATTTATCTGCCTTTCTCTGTTGGGCTAAGCAACCCCATTTCTACTGCTGCATCTCTAACCTGTGAGGTTCTATAAGGATCAACCCCAGATCCATTATTTTTATTCCTTTGGCTGGCATTATTAAATCTTTTAATGACATTTCTTCTTTTTCTGATGATCAAGCCTTACAGTTTGTGGCAGCAAGGCTATGGAATGGTGTCCAACATCATTTAGCTGGATCTGTTGACTCCTATAAACAGCTATTAAAAACTCATTTAATGTGGCTTCCTAATAATAGTTACTTTTTTAAATTATTTTTTCAAATAATTTCCCATAGGGATCAATAAAGTATTCTGATTCTGATTTTTTAAATTTTTTCTTTTATTCTTTTTTTATTTATTTTGTTATAACAGCTATAAACTGTAATTGAATTTTTTACTCCATTTTATTGTAATTTGTCTTATTTTCTATTATTTTGATTGTACAGTGCTTTGTGATTACATGCCTGTGAAAAGTGCTTTATAAATAAACGTCACGTACTTACATAGAAAATGTGTTTTTCATAACAGTGCAAGAATACACGTAGAGTACTTTCAGTATAGAGTGTGCAACATAATCTTATAGCCTCCTGTCAAAATTAGCTGCCAACAATCAGGGCATGAGGGACATTAAGGGAATGCAGAAGATGGGATCAGCAAGTCCCATCAATCATCGACGACAGCGGGCAGGACTCTGGCAGCGTGATGGATGACAGCGGTGAAATGAGACAGAGAGGAATGCACCATACGTCCAGCTTGTCACACTTAGTCTATACTGCCACACATCAGTGATTCCAGCACTTCATGATCAGCGTGAACAGAGATTGGTCCAAACAGTGTAGCCTATATGTATGAGGACAAATTTGGAGGCGGATTCAGTGGAGGCTGTCTTGTCCTCACGTCACATTATACACACTCCATGATTTCATGAATCATCTGTCACCTGTTGGTCTAAAAAACCCAATCTGTTGTACAACCATTTAATATTGTTTCTTAAGGCTTAAATCCAGGTGCCAGTTTTGCTTTTTTGCATCACATAGCCGAATCTGCACAACAATTTGTTATATGCACAGATTAAACTTCTGAATTAAAAGAGATTTCTGCCACAGCACATTTCTATGTAATGACAGGAAAAGGACTCTTACTGCTAATGTTAAATTTTCTGGTTAAATATAGTATGAAATTAATGGAAAACTGGCTTCCCCTCCCCCTATCATCTCCCTTTGATTAAATTGGAGACACGGCGTGAGGAGCACCAGTTTCACAAGGACGGCATTAACAATTAGAGGCTTTGTAAAGCAGAAGCAGTCAACACTGACAAAATTACCAGGTGGTGATAATTGCACTCGGAGACAAAAATAGTTTGCTTTAAGCTCGATGCTGTCACTGCAAGCAGCTGTGGGGAAAACAAGTCATAGGCAGACATCCTGGGCTGCCCTGCGTCACCAGAAGCCCAATAAACTGACCACAGTGTTTGACATGCTGTTCTACAGGCTGTTAAAGTCTTCACACTCCAGCACGCAAGTGGCATGATGAAGCCATGGCTGTTTACCCACTAGATCCTCTGCTTGCAGTTGCTAAAAAACTATCTCCTAAAATTGAATCACCCCATCTAGGGCATTTATCAAGTGATATATGAATGATTTTGGTCAAAGATGATTGCATTTCTGGTGTATAAACAAGAAAGTTAAGACAATTCTAACCCCTTCATGAAGGGACTGAAGCCGAACAGCATGATAATGTAAGTACGATTCCAAGGAGAAATAGATGCCTGGTAATGATCTCTTCACTCTCTTTGAATATGTTAATAAAACGAATTCAAGTATATGAGCATGAACATTCCTAAATATAGTATGTGGATCACACGTAATACTTCAAGGCACATGGGTAGCTTTTGAAATAAAAAACTGAATTTGTCCCCATCACCAGGCTTGGGTGAAAACTGGCTTTTTTAATGGTTCCATTTTTACTTTACCAACTTTAACAACCAAATTTAAATCACAATAAATGGAAGCAACAAGTTATTAAATTTGTGCTAAGAATCAGATGAAGCCTAACAAATCTGCTGCTGGAGAAATGAAGCAGATCAAATGATAAATCTATTCAAGTTCTGTTCTGTTTATGATCTGCAGTGAATGAATCATTATGATTGTGGAAAGAACTAAATAAACTGCAGCATTATTGCCATGTTTGGCCAATACTTGGTTTAAGATCAAATACTTGCACTACAAGTGATATTCACACCAGCCTCAGATGTATTTTCTTTAATATCACAAAACATTAACAGGTAAAAGGAAATAACTAAAGCTACCAGCATAACATGAAGAAACAACTGTTACTGGTTTGTAACGTGCTGCGCTGAAGAGCTGTAATACCAGTATGGACCACAAGATGAGGCAGTGATTGAAAGTAACTTTTAGCTAGTTAAGTAAATAAGAGTGTGTAACTGAGTCGCTTCAAGAAAACAAACACATAAAAATTTTAAAATCTGCACACACCAGAAAGAAGCTCAGAAATTAACTGTTAGCAAAACTGCAGTAGCTTTCAATGCAAGCATGGTAAATCTCTCTTTTAGCGTTGGGTTGGTCAACATGGCTAAAGTTTCTTTCTTAGAGACAATAAAGTTTTATTACAGCATTTATTCACACTGGGCTTTCTTCTTCAAACTGAAATAACTTTCAGCTATTTGGAAAAAGAAATTACATCCAAAAATGTTTCATTAAAGCAACTACTCCTTAATATGTTTCTTTAAATAGGTATTTTTTTTATGTAACTCCATCTGAGAATCCTTGTGCTGCCAACACTCAGCTGCTGGCTGACTTTGAGCTTAGAGTTATTTGCCAGGTTAAGCTCAAATAAAATATGCTGCAGCAACAGCCTACAGTAAAAATCAATACAAAAACAAGCATTCTCTTTGCTGCTAAAGGTGCATAAATTGCACTCTAGCCAGTGATGTATGACTACCTGTCACAAGGACATTTCCAAGGGACTGTTCATTATTTTTGTGGTAAACACATAATTTTGACCTGTAGGATTTAATGAGAAAAAAAGGGTATTTGATCACTTAGAGTAAGTTTTTAGCCCGGTGTGAGGAAATAACATGCAGAGAGAGCTGCAGACCAGAACAAACTTACAGAATATAATTACAGTCTAAGAAGACCTTATTCTTCACCCAAATAGACTGTTGGCTAGACAATTGCAGCAGCAGTTTGATAGTTCATTGTATTCAAACAGTAATTATGTCCCTAAAATACAGTATTTGCCTTTGAGAAAGAAACCCAACCCTGTCTTCATTTTCCTCCTCCAACTCATTTCCACCACTATAAACACAATTTGGGATTTCTATTTTTAAAAAATGCACACACACTATATCTGACACTGGACTCGGTTTCAGTGTGTTGTTCAGTTTGTTTCATATTTTTATATCAACATGAAATAAGAAGTAAATATATAAGGGTATTAGACAATGCAAATTATGTCTTTGTCTATTCATAGCGGTGGTGTCTGTGTACAAGTTCAGCTTTGGGCAGACATGACTCAGTCATTTAGTGTATTTAGCAACCAGACAGCGAGTAAAGTCAGAATATAAACACTGCTAAGAAACATGGTTTTCCACTTAACAAGCCCCCGTTTTGCTATTCGCCTTAACAGAAAAATGTCATATTTTAGATGATTTCAGAGAAGTTACTGTAGCCTTTTGTTTCAAGAGTTTTACCTGATCTTATGATATGTTTTTGTATTATAATTTGATTGAAGCATTTTGGATATGGAATAATTAGCTTTGATATTTTTATAGTTTAAATGCATCGTATAAAGTATGTAAATCTCCGAATGTATTGTTTGTGTGACTTCTTTCCAAATTTACCTTAGTATAGTCTGCCACCTACTGGCATCTTTGCAGTCAGCTTTTTAGGAGTCACTCACCATCTCAGAAAAACCATCTCTCATTCTACTAAATCAATATTTGTAAGCATCCATTGCCATATTTGGATTGCAACCTGTGATGTTTCATTACACAATACCATTAAGGAGCATCTCACTGGTTTCACATTCAGTGGTTAGGCTCGCATTTTGAAAGGAAAGTTTACAATTTTACTTTGCCAAATTAAAAGAGTCACATACTGTAATAGGAAATAAAAGTGAGTACGAGGTAGCAAAATTATTCAACACTTGGAATCAAATCAAATCTGAAAAAAAAAAAAAAAATCAAATCTGATGCTAGAGACATGAACCACAACAAATGTTAAACCTACCTCCTGTATGTATTAGATGACTTGAAAATTATGAAAATTATGGTGCCAGTCATATTCTTAAAAAAATACTAGTGTAGGCAAATCCAGGGTGCAAAGAGTTGAAATGCAAGTTTTATAATATATCTTCTGCCTCCTGCTGTTGATCAAAAGACCAATTAGGCCAATCAGGAGTCATTAGGAGTCACTAGGATCATCATTTCATTGTGTGAACAGTAAAAATCTATAAAAAATAAACAAAAATATAACAAACATTTATGATCAGCGCTGCTTTATAGTTGGAGATGACTTGTGGCCTTTGTATCCATGATGAAAATATTTGTGTGCCATCATTTACTTTAGTATAGTCTGCCACCTACTGGCTTCTTTGCAGTAAGCTTTTCAAGAAGTCACCAACTGTCTAGGACAGAGGTCAGCATTCAATACTAACAAATGTTTTGGCCAAAAAGAAAAAAAGGAAATCTAGCTAAAGTCACACATGTTTGGACAAAAGCATTCAGCTAAATCTTTCCATCTACCTCTGAATATTGGTGTTTTTGGTCACAGCCATGCAGTCTTCCTTTACAAATATTTGAGAAATTAAAGATGTAAAGTGTATAGAATGACACCATTGCACCAAGTTAGGCCATGAATTTTCAACTCTCTCAGATAATCCACAATCAGCTCTAAGTGATATTACTGTAAAGTGGAAGGGCTGGTTCTAGACCCTTAACGGTCATTCAATATTTGTAAGCACCCTGTGCTAAATCTGGAGTGGTGTGCAAGAATCTTTGTAATGTTTAGGTTTTTATTCATCATGTAATACCACCAGAGCGGCAGCTGACTGACTAAACCATTGATACAAGGCAGACTCATGCTTTCATATTGTTTATGCTAAATTCTGATTACTGTCATCTCTTGGCATCCTGGTACCTTCTCTATATTTCTCCACCACCTCAAAGCAAACATCACATCTGGAGCTTCATTCCTTCTTGGAATGAAGCCGTACTGCACAGAGATTCTTAAATCTCCTCTCAACTTAGCTTTAATAGCTCTTTCCCATAACCTAATGGTTTAACTGATTAACTTTATCCCTCAGTATATGATTATTTTTTTGGCTTGTATACTGAATTTCCTATTTTCCTAGTAAAATATCAACCACTGAGAGCCGTCTCAAGGCTTTTGCTGTGCTGTATTTACTGCATATACTTTGTACTGTACATACTCTTTTAACAGTTTTTCTACCATTTAAATTTTAACACACCGATTTTGCAGTCCTTTGCTGCCTCTTTCCCAACCCTTTTTGGTAGCGTCATATTCACAACGAGCATACATTTGAAAGAAATAAAAAAGCGTCATAATTTGAACATTTTGTATACGGTTCATTGATGGTCTTTGTATTTTTTTAACACGTGGACTACATGATTTGTAAAGTCCTTGCAAAATGCTAAAAAGTAAAAAAAAAAAAAATTTTTTTTAAAAAAGTCACCCCTTTGCAACTTCACCGTCGTGGCATGTTGACGACCAGACTTGACGCATGTGCAGTCCCGTGTGGCTCAGCGGAATGTTCTGGTTCTATTGCGGAAGTCTCGCGCATATTTGGCTCGCGACCAAACTGAAAAACAGCAACGGGAGCGTCGAGAAGGGAGTCAGCGGCCCTTTGGCTGAGCTCGTCTGGATTTTTGGGGGAAGAAGACTCGATCACTAAAATGACTAGTGAGTACCGACATTTATTACGCTCTGAGGGATTCATGTATTTGGTCGGATGCTTGTTTTCCGTGTTTGTTATTTTTCACCCATGGTTGTCGTTGATCGACTTGGGTTCCGTCTATTTCATGTAACATACATTATCCTATTTTATAGATTCTATAGAGGATTGTCGTTTTGGGCAATAACTTAAGGACGCAATTAATTTGGCTGTTTCATTTGGTTTAATGAAGGACATAGACTTTTGCTAACATGTGTTACATAACGTCCCGTTGTACGTTTGTTGGCTTTGGGTCGCTTGTTGTCCGGGCGTTACTCTGAGCCCTGGCCTGTATGTGTGGACGCAATACAGAAACAAAATATGGGTGTTCTGGTCTAAACGCAGCTTCCGTGTTTTTACTAGTAATATTTTTTTAAATCCTGCACATGAACTTGGAAAAAAACCATGATAGCAGCGAATTCTTTTGATGCCCTCTGTGTTGTTGCTCTGGTTAAGAAAATGCTCCGGAGCGCCTCTCTGCCACGTCGGCTGCTTTTGGGCGATGCACCATCTTCATATTTCATCGTGCAGATCATAGCATACTGTTTTTCTTTTAACTATTCGATTTGTAGACACACAGATTTCCTTTTTTTTTCTTTTTTAAATTCAGCTTGTGTTTTACTTCTTTTTTGCTGGAAGCAACTTAAGTCAAGTGTCTCATTACAAGGCGCAGCTTTTTCATCTGATTTGTTGTTGTTGTTGTTTTTACCCTTTTTATTGACATGACAGGAGGAAACCAGCGTGAGCTTGCACGCCAGAAAAATGCTAAAAAGCATACTGAACAGACTAAAGGCAAGAGAAATGAGGATGGGCTATCTGCAGCTGCCCGGAAACAGAGGTAAGCCTGCACTCTGCAAGAGGTTAAAGAAGTGTAGGATGCACACAAACGAAACAAACCAAAGCATAGTTTTCTAAACAGCACAAGGTGACGGAAATAGTGCGCATGTTAAAGGTAAAATGTACTAACAATTAGGAGAATTCATTAGTTTGTTTTTTAATTATTTTATTTTATAGTTGTATTATAATTGTCTAATTAAAATGCGTACATTATTATATATTTACGAAAATACAAAAATTATAAATGTATATATTACATATTTTATACATCATTATAATATATATATATTTAAAGGTTTATTAATTCCATACCTAATTATTAAGTTTTTAAATAATTCTTAATTTTTTAAAAAAAAGTGAAGGGAAAAAAACCCTGTACACCATATTCAGGGGTTTCTGGCTTTTTCATTGGAACTTCTGTACGTGTAAGCACTGGTTCTTGAATAGTAAAGGCAATGAATCAGTGTTGTCTTACCTAACAGAAGTTATTTATCCTATATTTCTGAACCTTTATTAACAATAATAAAATAATAATAATAATAATAATAATAATAATAATAATAATAATAATAAACACACAAAACCATCTTATGCTTGAGTAAATTAAACCCCACCAAAAATCCCCAAAACAAACAAGCAAACAACAACAAAAATGTGTGTTGCAGTACTTTAGGCAAGGAATTTGTCTTTCAAACAGTTAGACATATATTACACATAATGTGATTGTGTGTGTGCACGCACATTTCAGTCTCCTAATAAAGCTTGTCCTCTCTTGAAATGTCTCCCTTTTCTCCTCCAGGGATGCAGAGATAATGCAACAGAAGCAAAAAAAGGCAAATGAAGGAGGGAAAGGAAAGACCAAGTGAAGAATGAAGTCTTGAGACAAATTCAGCTCGGTGTCTCAAGAACCTGTTCAGCATTCTACCTGATATTTATAAGAAAGGATCTTTTAATTTTTGTCTAAACTCAAGAATCCAGGATCTGACTTTCCTCTCTATGGCAAATGACATTGCTTGTTGGATTTGTTGTTTTACACGATGAAATTATGTCTGAGCAAGTTAGCGGTTGTGTCACTTTGGTGCTGCATGCAGGGGCGCATCAGTGGTGTAAGGAGCAGAATAATGATGAACAATTCTCAACACAAAGCATCTGTGTAACAGTTGTGTATTTTTGTACAAAGATGTCCCCTGCTGGTTTCAAATAAAGTGTATCTTTTTTTTGTTTGTTTCATACTTGTTTGACTTATTATCAGTATGTCAATATTAACAGTGAGTCTTTTACCAAAGGACCTTTGTAATGGTGCCACATGTAGGTATAGACTGAGGGACAATGTGGGGTCATAAATACAGCTACAAAAGGCCTCGCTCCAGATGTGTTTATAGCTGTTTACTTATATACTAGAAGGGAGAAAACAGGTCTTGTAAGACAGTGTCTACAAGGCTTAAAATGAGGTTAAACCTGGATTGAGCAACAAGAGCAAAAGATTAAAGATATCTGAAAACAGTCCACTATGTGTGGTCATTTATGACCATAGCAACCGTATTTACTTGAATTGTGATATTTCTAAAGTGTATCCTGCCATTAGTTATTCAGTCTACTAATACAGCTTTTCATAGTTGGGGTAGGGTACTGGAGAGCTGTGTGGGGTCATTTGTGACTTTGGAAATGTTTGGTTTTTAACATAAACCTATGTTTTGTTTGAAATTTTATATTTCACTTTTGTAGTAAACCATGTTTAACAGAACCAGCATCAACATCAGAATCATAGTGAACTGAAAGTGGGTGTTTAGGGAAAAAGACACTGAAAAATAAATAAATTGGATCCTGAAAGAAACATACTGTTCACTCATAAAACTAAAAGGTAAACAGGAAATGTTCTCTTCTCTCGTGGTTAAACAGGGTGTGTTTTTGTTACTAGGATACTATGTGATCCAAAGTATTGTTACGTAATGTCTATTCTTAACATCTAAAAACCTTTCCCTGAGAAAAAACACATAAAGCTAAACTGAAACAGAACATTTTCAAGCCAAAAATCTAAATGGAAACGGGCAAATCCACCCAGGAAACTGAAACTAAACTCCAGTGTAGGTGTGAAGTATTAGGTGAAGGTGTGTCCCCCTCGATTACATTGAAGATCCGCATAATGAATTTTTATGTTCTATATTGTACTTGCAGTCAACAGGGGAGCCCTCTATGGACCTAAACAGGATAACCAAGGTCACTGAAGTTTTGTGTCCACAGTATGGAGCTTTTCTAGAGTTGGTCTTGCTGACGATCAGTTCATCAAATGCATCTGAATAGCAGCACCTGGCTATAGTTGCCCTGTATATATATATATATATATATGTCATATATTGTCATCATTTAAATAATTTAAGAACCTGCTGAGCTTCAGATGATTTTTATGCCCTGATGCATATAACTTTATAAATGAAAAGACAATTATTCAATAAGAATTCATTGAATTAATTACTCTCATAATCAAAACAAAGAACCCTCGGTCATAGTCTGTTTTGTCCTTGTGTCTGCATTCTGGTTTTCTCTCTTTTTGAGGCCGATGGTTCTGCTGGAGGTGTCTTCCGGTAAAAAGGCAGTTCTTCTTCCTTGCAACTGCTACTCATGGAGGATCACTGACAGCACTCGATATGCTCTTCTGCTGCTTTGGGCCATTGTTTTCCAGGTTCCATGTGTTGTGTGATCAGAGATGCTCTTCTGCATATCTTGTTTGTAATGAGTGGTTATTTAAGCTGGCTATTTTCCTCTGACATCCAGCATGAACATGTCATTTTCATCCATAGGATTGCTGCTCACTGGATATGTTCTCTTTGTCAGACCATTCTTTGAGTAGAGATGGCTGTGTGGGGAAAATCACACTGCCACATGCGTGTTCACATGCCATGAACAAGAAAATGGTCTTTCATAGCTGCTTAAAGTTAATGAGAAATGACTGTTTTCCTTTTCTTCCTCCACTACTCATGCACTCTTTCTCCTCTGCCTCTCAGATTCTTTATATAGATTGTTAAAGTCTTGCTGGCTGGGCTCTCTGACCTGGTGTGTATTAGTCAAATTAGTTACACAATTAGGCAATAAAGACAGATGAGTTGTTGTGCGTGTCACTGTACAACATGTTTTGATTTTAGTAAATCAGAGTGTGCTTAGAGCTTTATAGGAGTAAAGTGATCTGTAAGCCACGTCTAATGTGACGAAAGCTATTTAGCTTATGACAGTGAGCATTTAGTTAAGAAGAGTTTGTGTTTTATCAGTTAGGGAAATAAATTATAGTAGTATATAATTGGTTTCCACCTTATATAAGATACATAACTTGACGTCAGGGAGAAGAGACTTTGTGCTCTGCTTGTATACAAAGTGTATACTTTGCTTGTACAAACAAAGTGTATCGCCAGACAGCGAAGCGCCGCAGTGGCATAGTTCCACCACTAGGTGGAAGCAAACTCCATTGTATTTTTGAAAACAATTATCCAGTAAAGGAAATCCAGACTCTTTTGGGATATATTTTATGTTGCGTTCTTATTGCTCGGTGCAGGGCCAACAATCAGTTAAAAAAAAATTAAGATATTTTAATTGCTTTACTGAAACATCTGCCTCTCTTGAATGCAGATAACCCGCTGGAGCACTGCTGCTGTATACTGGCCAAATCTAAGCACCAGAAAGTCCATATTGCTGATATTTGATTGCATTCAGCTCTGCCTATTTATAGTCAATAATCGGTGTGCCTACTTACTGAAATCCACTGAGTTTCTCTCCTCGGTTCTCAGATTACAGGGTGTATAATTAAGTCACCACTTTAGCTTTTTTCCGTCTCCGAAAGCAGGAGAGCAGCTGAAGAGCTGAATACTGATGAGGAGCAAATGCTAAATCAGCAGGTTGCTTAAATTCAAGAGATTTCAAACCTTATCCGCTCTCATCCACGGCGCTCTGCTTACAACTCGAAACAGATCTCAGAAAAATTCAAGCATAAGGCCCAACAGACTGACTGTGGGTTCTGGCAGGTTTTCTTAAAACAGACCATGAGAGGAGCTCAGAAGTAGTGAGAGAAGCAGAATGCAAAGAGAAGCAGAAGTCAGCTCCTCTAATTAAATTCATCTCTTTAGGCTCTCTCTGCTGAATTTATTGAGATATGGAAGCTTTGGGGAAAATGCATTGTTGTTGCAGGGCTCTTGCTGATAGGAGGGTACTTTATTTATGCTATTTACAACATTAAACTGCTCAGTGTCAAAGCACAAAAATGGGGAAGATGTACTGCAGCTGCTTAGATTTACATATGTTAAATATGGGCTCAAATTATCCAAAGAAAAAACAAGTGTCGTTTCAACCAAATTTTAACTTTAATTATACATTTCACAATTTTAAAAATGACCCTCAGGTGCAGTGCAGGTGAAATTTAAAGAAAGAAAAGAAGCCCCAGATTAAAAAAAAAAATGGTATATCAGAAATGGTCTGAAGCTGGTCACTGTGCAGAATGCTTGTGGTAACTTATTTAGCTGAATCCCATCTCTACAATGTGTTTAAATGATTCAACAATGTTAAATTGTTATGAAGATTCAATAAATGTACATCAACAGGTTAACATTCCCATTGAAACACAGAGCTTATATCTCAGAAGGGCAGGGAAACTGAGTTTAGACTTGGATGGACTTGGAGGATTTAAGATATCTCCCTTTCTTCAAGAACCATGTACAGCTCATAAGATCCAGTCCTGATATTTTTCACTCTCAGGAGTCAACAGTGTAAGGCTGTGGTTGTATGCAGGAGCTTAGCTGTGTGAATATTAGAGCACAAAGCTTTTTTTTATCACCTAGGCTGAAAAAATATTTCTTGGAAAGGAAAACAGAAAATTCTACCAGTTTTGATCTCATTCCAGACTGCAAATGGACTCATTTTTAGAGAGCCTAATGGATACATTGGCAAAAGCAATATTGGTCACTTCAGAAAGTATTTGGAGCCTTTTACTTTTTGTACTACATTTAATTTAACATAACTAAAGCTATTTTCCCCCTATCGGTGTATATTCATGGATAATAGATAGTGACAAAGCAAAACAATGATTTCAAGTATATTAAAATTGTGCTCTTTTAATACATCCATCCATTCGCTTCCGCTTATCCTTTTCAGAGTCGCGGGGGGCGCTGGAGCCTATCCCAGCTGTCATAGGGCGAGAGGCAGGGTACACCCTGGACAGGTCGCCAGTCTGTCGCAGGGCCAACACACAGGGACAGACAACCATTCGCACTCACATTCATTCACACATTCACACCTAGTGACAATTTGGATTATCCAATTAACCTATCCCCACAAGCTGCATGTCTTTGGACAGTGGGAGGAAGCCGGAGTACCCGGAGGGTACATTTAATACAGATAAAGAAAAATAAAATCAGCATCACTGCGCTGTATTACCACAATGTCATACAACTGGTAGTTAAAACTGTTGCCTCACGACAAGGAGATCCTGGGTTTGAATCCACCTGCCAACTGGGGTCATCCTCCCGACGCCTGCTGGAATCCCTACACGTACTTCCTCCCATACTCCAAACACACCCATATTAGGTTAACCGATGCTTCTAAATTGGCTGTAGGTGTGAATGTGAACATGAACAGTCGTCTGGCTTTCTGTGTTGGCCCTCCAGCACACTGGCAACCTCCCCAGGGTATACCCTGCTTTTTGTCCTGTGACAGCTGGGACAGGCTACAACATATTTTTTGTCTGTGTACAAAATTCTGTTGGGTGTAATTCTGGGCTTTGGCCCACTGACACACTCTTGGACACTCAGTCCTGAAGTACATGCAGGGCTGTTTTGGTTGCTTCGTGTCACTGAAAGAAATGAAAGGTGGATGCCCGATGTTTCCCCAGCTCACTGCACTCACATTTTCCTGTGTTTCACCTCATTCACTGTGAAGCTCTTTCATTGCATGATTCTCCCACCATACATGCGTCGCTGCATTAGTCAGGTGGGGAGGAATAATGGCCATTAATAGTGCTTTAAGATTTGCCCAAAATATTTATTTTTCTCTTCTGATAAAAATCTAAAATAAAACAGTTTTTGCTTATTCATACAGAGTCTTTTAAAATCAAGTTGACTGTCATATCTTTTGATTTACATCAAGCTCCTGATTAATGAAGAAGACCCTTTTTCTCAGTTACTCATCTTGGGTGAATGCTGAGCTCTCTTCCAGCTCAAACTGGAGGCCTCTGTGCTTCCAGGGACACCCAGAAACCGTTTTATACCTTTGCCCTGATCCAAGTCTTGATTACAGAGAATTTCTGGGACTTCATAACTTGATGTTTTTTCTTTGTCCTTCAGCAGGACGGAGGTGAAACGTCTTCAAGCAACTTAAAGAAGTCCAAGCGCTTTTCTTTCCAAGCTCTTTAAACTACCATGACCTGGATAACTGAGAACCTTCACAGACCCCAAGGTTTTTAATCATTGTGTCAGTTTAAGTTTTATGATTTGTAATTTAGAAAAAAAAATGCGACATGTTTTTAGTTCATTGTTGTGGATAATTACATACAGATTAATGGGAGGGAAATGCCACTTTTATCAGTCGACCAATAGATAGTGGGGCGTCTTCTAATTGTATTTATTTTATCAATTGAAATCGAAATCCACAGCAATATAAAGTAAACACTGGTGCACTCTTCCTGAAGTGACTATACGAGCAATGTCACGCTTGTCTGCTTACAGCAGTTCCACACAACCTTATGTTACTCTGACAACATGTGTATACAAGGTTCTCCATTAAGAAGAAATGTGATCATCACATCATCATCATCATCATCATCATATAGCTGATAAATGTAGCCACAGGCAGGTACTCCTCCTGCTTCATTTTTTCAAGGGTGAAAGCAGCACCATGTTTCAACAGCCCTTTAAACAAGATACTGGTGTGCCCATTTATTTGGATCATGACTGCACGAGGAATGATGGATGTTATAAATTATGTATCTAGTTGATAGCAACAACGTGTACACAGCGCCTTATGTTATCACAGAAGCTGTCTCTTCAGAGTTATAATACTACAAATAATGACAGGGCAGGAGGAATATGTTATCTGTAAGCTCTCAGGCGCACCTCATCCTCCTAGATTGTTAAGCTGCTGCTTCAGCTAGAGTAAATGAAATCAGACATGTCTGTAAATATTTAATCATTTTATATCGATCCAAAGACATGTCAATGCATAACACTGCACTGATATATTGTAGAGAGAAACTTTTCCAACAATGCTTTGTTCTTTTAACAGTTTTCTTGATGCGTATCTTAACTTTTACACACGACTGCGTCTCATGATAGAGAATTGAAACCTGAGGCTAAAAGAGTATCTCTGAATTATAAAGTTTGCCAAGAAGCTGAAAAGTAAGCACAAAAATGTCTGCAGGTTGGCAATAAGGACTTTGTATCTGCATGAGGGGAAATCTGTGGCCTCTTAAGATCCACCAGATCATTAGTGACCCATCTATTCTTATGCTTGAATAACGTCCACTCTTTATATTGTAACTATTTTTCCTGTTTTGACAAGCCATGTGAAAATTCTTTTAAGAGAATAACTTTAAGATCAGAGTCAGTGTATTAGACTTCCTTTCAAATCGAACATCTCCTACCGTCTGAAACAAAAACGCAATCCTAGCCTCAAATGGGTCACTGGTCATTTGGTGAATGCTAAGAAGGTAAACGTAGTGTCGACATTAAAAACATCATAATTCATATCTGAAAACAACATAATATCTGATGGATCCCAAACCTTTTTCATACAAATCTATTATGTGTAGTTAGAGATAGGTTCATAGTTTTTTGCACAAGAGTATTTGTGTAATTTTGCCTCTGTGTCCCATGTAAAGACCTCTGTACTGTTGCCTTTGCAGTATACGTTGGGTGTTTATCCATTTGCACAGTGAAGCACTGTCCAGTTGGTTTTCAGTATTTGGCTGAATCTGAGCAGAGAGTATAGACCTGGACACAGAATCCATCCTCAGCAGTCACACACTCAATAAACATCAGTGGCCCGGTGCTGGTGCTGAGCTGGTGAGGGCATTCTTTCTTTGTAAGAATGCCGCCTGATGGGTTTGTGTTTTTCAGTTTATTTTAACTGACATGTCTTTGGTGTACAAAGGCAACATTTAAAAAAAACCCCAAAAACCAAAAACAACTTCTGGACCTAACTGTGACTTCATAAATCGACTAACAAACTGTTAATATGAACCTGTGGTTATCATTAAATCAGACAGTATTGAAAATGAAAAAGTATTAGCATGAAAGGTATGAATATTAATGGTTCAACATTATGTTAAATCCCAGTGCATGGAGACTCAAGAGAATGACTGCTCTTAGTTTATTATCTAACCAACAAATAAAACTGCAAATTCATGTTTTTATCCTTTTCGTTTGAAGCACATTCATAATCTGGACATATTGCGTTAAGTTTCAAGTTCCAGTTTTCATGTCAGCTACACTAACTTTGTACAAGGTGGGTTAAAAGTCAACAATATTAATATTATAATGTGTTTTTTGAAGAGAGTTGAGTTGATGTATGACCTGGAAAGTTGGGTCAGGATTGATTTAAAAGATTTTCCAGTTTCCTTCATGGACTGTGAAAAGTAAATCTGCTTTTCAATTTCACTATCAGCGAAGCGTTGCCATGAAATGTGCAACGCAATCGCAGCTGAAATGCACGCTGACTGTAATTGTTTTCAAGGCTGCTGCAAACAAAAGGCACTTTTCACAGTGCGGTGATTTGCTAATAATGAATAGCAAATTACCATCTTTGCTCTTCATCAAATGCTTGGTGACAACAGATGAGGTGCTGGTGTTGAAAGTAAATGGGATCTGTCACAGGGCATCAAAAGAGAGACAACATGCAGAGAAGCAGTGTGAGAAACTGAAAAGAAAGGCTGACACAGGCGTGGGGAACAACAGCGAGAAAGAAAATGCCAGGACAGCGCAAAAAGCTTTTTATTTAATTATCTGTGAGTCATTCTAGGGATGGATTTGAGATGAGAGTCCTCTGCCCAGTCACAGTCAGATCTTTAGCAATGTGACCATCAGAGCTTTTGCACACGTGAAGTCTGTGAAGGGAAGAGGCCTATTATTCCCGCTAGCAGCTGATCTCTATCACAGCAGGGGTGTTGAGCTATCAGCAAGGTGAGATTTACTCACAGTGCACCACCGTGTCTGAGACTTTCCTGCAGACGATTTTGTGCTCAATAATGCTGGTTTTGTCTAAACAGATTACCTACACTGGGATGACCATAAGCATCCACTTTCACATTAGTGTAGTTACTTACTGGGTGACTTGAGTTGCTTTCTTTCCTTTTTAGAGCCCATCTAGTGCAAACAACACATTTATTTATTTGTTGAGAGATTAATTTGAAATTGCTATAAAAACAAATGTCAAAGTTGTATATACAGCATCTGATGGAAAGCAGGAATAGTTCAGCTCTGGTTTTCTTTGGTACACAACTTAGAGAAGAAATATTTGTTAATGATAAAACATTTGCTTAGTTAAACACACAGACTTTCTGCACAGCTCTTTGCTCCATGCAAATTTACCCAGTTAACTGTAAATGTGAGTTGGAAACAAGGCTTCTCCTATTAAGGTAACAGCAGATTGTTCCAGTCACATTTGAAGAAAATCAGAAAATAACAGCCCTCGCCAACACTTATTCTTACAACAAAACAGTGAATTATCAAGGTAAATAAATTAAGAGATATGCAGAGCAAAGCCCTGGTTTGATGGAAGGTTTGTCACAGAGAAATGCACAATATCAAAACTGCAGAGGCTGTGCACTCTGCACAGCACAGCAGCACAACAGAGGAGCCACATTTACTCCCAGTTCATTTTCTGGACTCCTCTTTCTTTGCTTTTCAGTTGGCACCTCATGCAATGCAACACTGAAATTTAGTCATTCCTCATTAACATTATAGAAATCTGCACATTGTATTAGTTTCAAATGAATAAAATCACCAGATCACTTCACAGACAACTTTATCACTGAGTGGAGTGTAGAGGACTCAAATGCAGTCCTCTACATTTAGAGGACTGCATTTGAGACATACCCTGTCTTCCTTGTTTTACAGGAAGACAGGCTATGTAAAACAAAACTAAGCTGTTTAAAGAACAAAATCTAAAACGCAAAACAAGAATCCAGACCAGAAACCTATTACAAGCAAACAGACAGTACAGTGGAGCCCAGAGACAAACAATCTGACAAGGACAACTGGGGAGACAGGACTATTTATACAAACTGGGCTGATTAGGGAATGAGAAACAGAAGGAGAACAAAACACAGGTGAGGGTCAAGACAACCATGACAATTACAAAGGAGGAACCAAAGCTGACATAATGTGTGAATACCTGAATACCTTCAAAGTAAAACAGGAAACAAGTAAAAGACAATAAGAAAAATAAGAGTGGATATGTCAGAGGGAGAAACAGACCGCCAACTAATTACAGTAAAGCTCAAAACCCTGGATTACAAAACTGAAAATCCTGAATAAAGCGACCATAAGGTAACTTCAGGAATTACAATACACCAGAATCATAGAAGACTCAAAACAGGGATCTGAAGACGCCACAAACAAGCAAGCAAATATTAAAACATCAAACAGTAAAAAAACAGCAAAACAGAAACCCAAATTTAAACATTAATAAATAATATACACCAAAACCCCAAAATACCACAAAACAAAGAGAAATTCTTCTTTGTAGTTTTAAGAAAATAAAACTACTTTTTTATAAAAATGTTAAAATTAGAAATTCATTAATATCTGATTTGGGAGATAAAGAACCCGCTAAAGTTTATTACTGGAATATGCACTAATGGGGTTAAATATAGACAAAACAAAACAACTTCCACCCTGAAGAGAAAGAATATAAGCTGAGAAATAATTTGTGTGTTGAAGATAATTTATCTAAAGTTCAGAAGCAGGACTGTACTATTTACCCTGTCCCCAGTGGGACATACAGCTGCATGTTTTCTCCACTTAATGCAGTCTTGGCTTTAAGCACTCTGCCTTCACTATACTCTTCCAGGGGGTCTCAGGCCTGCCCCCTTTCATTTTCCAACAGGGGTCCATTTCAAGGCAGATTTATCTCACTGATAATTTAAGCTTTGATGTTTCAAACATGGTTCACACATTTCATGGCACTGGCCGGATAGTGGTTATGGGTCCTGGATGAGCTTTCATCTGAAGCTGTCATAGTGCCAATAATCTGGTTGGAGTCCTCTGCTGGTACACTGGCTGTTGATGGTGTCCTTATTGCAGTCTCTACAGATGATGGACATGTAAGCATGTCAGGAGAGGGACCACATCCCCAAGTACCCCCCTATGAGTGTAGGAGCAACCACCAATCCTCATGAAGACCTTCCACAGAATGTAGCTTTCAGTCAATCTCATTGCTTTGTTATTGATAAAGGTTGAAATTTCCATTTAATTTTTGCCAGTGAAATTAAGATGAACTGGTTCAGGGGTGAATCTTGTCATATGATCTATAGGTACCATTGTCTTGATAAAGTTTTCAGTAATGTTGGTACCACATACCATATTACCCCTGCCAAATCAGAACCCTAAGCATTTTCTATTGCAGTTGTTCTCAATCTCTATGTTGCTGTAAAATCTTAAAAGTGGCATTAATACAGCTCTAGAAGTGCTCACAAGTTGTCATAGGAAGAGAATACAAGCCCAGTGTGCTGTGTTTCAGTGCATTTGTAAACATGAGCGATGAGTAATAAACCTGGTTTCGATATTCTCTGAATAAAATATGCTTCAGTGAGAATCTGGTATTTGAGGCCAGATGGCCAAAATTTACATTCAAAAACTGCACTCAGTCACTAATTTTAAGCACTTAACCACCGCCTGGAGACCAGCGGCGGGTCAGATAAAAGCTGTCATTACACAACAATGACAGATGATACATTTTTTCCTTTCTCTGAAGAGACATCTACAATCTGGCCCTTTTATAAAGCAGTAAATTGTGAATCATCCAAACAGCCTGGATGTTTGCAGATGTTTTGTGAAAATGATGGTCGGCGATACAGAGCACACGTTGCAGGATCTGAATACTTTAGGCTTCTCATATTTCTCTAATTTCTGCCTTCTCTGTCCACCGTCTTCCTGTCTATGACCTGAAAATCAGCCTCGGTACACTACGCTAAAGGATGCCTCAGTTTCTAAAGGCATCTGGAGGATAGAGGAGACAGCAGGAAGACCTATAATTGAGGGTTCACAGGGGTATCTTTGAGGAACTGTATAGCATAGCATATTTAATAGCGTGACACATTACACCTTGTTATGTATTCATTAAAAGTGGCCCTTAATATGAAAAGTGTCCCAAAATGGTTACAGCTGACATCATTACATGCAATTCTAGCTTGGTCATGATTAAAAAATGCATCATACTGTTGTGTCAAACACCATATTTAACTGACATCACTTTAAAGTAAGGCTCAGAGGTTGGGATCTCTCATTTTGTTAAACTGGTGCTGCTTGATTCTCTTCTTCACCTCTCCTCTTCCTTTCTCTCTTTCAGACCAGTCTCTGTAAATCCTTGAGATGATTTTGTGGGAAAAGTTTGAGTAGATGAGCAGCTTTAAAAATACACAGCCAGCCCCGCTGATATCAAAAACCATACCATGTTCAAAGTCACTTAAATCACTCTTCTTCCCCATTCTTTGTTGCTCATCTTAACCACCTTGATGTGTCTAAATGCACTGACTTGCAGCCACACTCGCTTATCTGCACATTCTCATACACACGCACACCTTCATACATCAAGTTACTTTTTGCACAACCAGCTGTCTTTGTTGTACTTTTCTATTGCACTGTTGTGTCTGCATCGTTTTGTTCTGTCTGGTGTTGCACTGTTTTTGTTTTGATTTGTTTTTTTGTTTTTTTGCAATTTTTGCACACTTGGATTTTATGTAGTCCTGTGTTGATTGGCTGTTATAGGTTACATGTTGCGCCATGATCTTGGAGGAACAGTCTCACTTCACTGTGTACTCTAAATGAAATGAAATGACAATAAAGCCACTTGACTTGGAAAAAAAAGTGTGATTGGCTAACTAGATATTTGTGTTACCAAGCAGTTGAACAAGTGCAACAAGTGGTTTGACAAGTAGCACTAACATGTAGACTTTAAACAAAGATGGGCACCTGCTCGTCTGATTCCAACATCATCTTGAAATTTAATGCCAGTCCTCAAGGCTCACATTATTTTGCCTCTCACAGACATAAAACTGGATTAGTTCTCTAGTTTTAGGATTTGTGTAAACATCTTATGTGTTGCATTTATATAGAAAATGTGCAACCCTGAGCATATTTAAAGTATAAGGTTATGAGTTACTGCTTTGTTTCCACATCTAAAATGACACAAGAGCCCCAAACATAAACCGTAATCTGTAGCGCAAAAATGGACTTCCACATGCATGTGTCAAAACATGTATTTATTCATTTATTTAAAAAAAATTAAAATAAAGTGCCTTTTATGTACAATATAATAAAAACAACAGTCACAATCTCAATGATACAAAAAAATACAGTTCACAATGTTATTTGTACACAACAAATAATAATAATTAAAAAAAAAGAAATCATGCAGGCAAGACCACATTTGTCTAATCGTTATTCAGTCAACTAAGCTTATGATGTTCGATACGCTGAGGCGAGGCTGTCGCCGTCTCATGGCTGAGCTGATATGGAGGATCTGGAGCTGTGCTTGCATCTTGTTCACGTACTATACCATGCAGCACAAATGGTTTATTAACTGTATGATGTCGTTTCTTTGCATTTATGACTGAAGAAATAAAATCCTAAAAAAGATGTTGCAATGGATTGCCTACTTAAGCCATTTTAGGAAAATATACTGCAGTAGGTGTTCTACAAATATATAGTTGGCTACATTCATATCCAGTACAGTATGTTGCATTAATAAGGAGCTACTCAAAACTGTTGTACTACTGTTTGCCTTTTATGGAAAAGGCCCATCATTGATAAATATGCAAAGCTATCACACAGTATATATTTCATCTAAGCTTATTAATTGGCAAGGTCCAACTGCATTTTAACTTCAGCATTTCTAAACGAGATCAGGTGGTGTATTGTTAAATAGGTGACCTCACCAGAGGAAGTGATGCTTCCAATGTGTACAGCACCATTTTTTTTCTTAGATGAGCAAAGGCTGCAGAATGGTACAAGATTTTGAGCAGCTCCCAGTCTAGTTAGCAGGTTAAGTTAATGGTGGCTTAGGTGAATTTGTAAATCTACTGTTGACCCGTGTTGCGTTGTGGAGTTAAAGATGCCCACTGAGGGCTACAATCACGCCATTCACCATGTTTCTATTGGTGAGGTCACTGCTGGGTAGTGTACAATGTGGCACGTGGCTAAAGGCAGAGCAATGTGATATCCAAAGGCATTTTATGCTGTGAAGTTATCCACCAAACAAATCAAAGCAGGCTACCAAGATATCATATAGTTTAGAAAAATCTGTGTTAGCAGAAATGGAAAAACACAAGCCTTCTGGAATCAGTTTCATTTTGGTTATCCATCTGTTGGCAAATGCAATACTCTGGTTTGTTTGCTTGGTCTCAGCTTGCAATAGTTTTGGAAAAGAATATTTGTTTTCTTGCTGAGAGTTAGATAAGATTGATATCGCGCTCGTATTTATGCACTACAGCTAGAAGCCTGATACCCCAGCTTAGCACAAAGTCTGAAAAAAAGGAGGAACCAGCTTGTCTGCTCATACCAGCATATGCAAAGCCAACGGCAGAAAAGACTGCATCTGCTTTTGATAAATAGTCTAAAGCCAAAGTGTTAAAAATTGATACTTTAAGGGAACTTTTTAGGCTGACACCTAAAGAACAATTTGTCTAATGGCTACTTGAGGCTGGACCCAAAGATAAGTTGATCCCCATGTCAAAACTCCCAACTTCAAGGCAGAAATAATCATGTTCACAGCCTGGTACAGAAATTACTTCAGTAATTTTCCTGTTTAAATTCCATTAAAATGATATTTATGAAAGTGGCAGCTTGAATGACAGATCAATGCTGACACGGGCGCTTGTAGCTGCTAGCTGTATGCTCGTTGCTCAAATGAGGGGTGTGCTATGAAGGTTATAGTTTCGCAGCCATTTTAAGCAAAAAAAAAAAAAAAAAAAAAAAAAAAAAAATCAGTTTTCAGAATCATAAAGGAGGCTCTCCTTTCACCTGGCTAGATCACTGTGGTAACTTCAGGTGAAAATAGAACCCTAACCTTAATTATACGTTTAAAGTTTCAAGGTAAAATTGTTATTTTATTTATGACATGCTTCAATGTTTGATCTAGATTTTCTGTTGGGAGTCATGCTTTATATAAACAACCTGCTCAATCATTGTAAGTCATTTTTAAACTATCAAGTTTCAGAGTTTGAATGTGCAGCTGTCATATGAGAAATAAACAGCAGCACTGAAACTGCAATAAAAACAAAAATACAAGTTGAGTTTATTCATTTTGCCACTTGGTACCCTTGTGATGATCATGAATTCACAAGATTAACAACTTTTGGATTATTACTGTCATTTTCTTCGCAGCTCTGGTTTAGCAATTTACTGTCATTTTTTAAAATAATAATCTTTAGAGATGTGCCCACTCCTCTCATAATGTGACTGGAGTAGATGTGACTCAGTTGATCCGTTTTGAGTGGAAGAAAAGTCAAATGACACGTGAAAAGCTCCTTTTTGCATGAGCAGAACCTGAAGCAGAGAGCTCGCGGTAACACTGAAAGTTGATAACCATCATTGTGATACTCGTCACCTCTGCCGCAGGTTTTAGGTTTTGTGAAGCCCACTAATGCAAAGACTGGCTACGCTGAAGTTGTTTCATAGTTCACAGCCGTGGACCTTTTAATTATGTCTGTGGTGCAATTTGAAGGTTTTAAATGCACCAATAAGACAAAAATTATAAAATGTTAAAATCAAGGCTTCAGAAGAGGGCTTTAAAACCAACGGGTAGACTTGGTCCATCTTTTTTTATTATATACGTTTCATAATGGCAGACTAAGATTACCTTTGGACAAAGTCAGACAGAGTTTCTCCCTTTTAATGCTAAGCTAAAGTAACTAACTGGAAGCTGTGGCATCACACTAACTACAGGAAAAAAAAAAAAGATGTTGATCTCTTCATCAAACTTTCATCAGTAGCATGAAAAACCCCCATCTCTGTCCTGCTTTGATGTGCTTGAGTGAAAACTAGTCCAGATGCTAAACTAACAGCGTGGTCAAATGTTTTCTAAATTAGGCAGTAAAGCACTATTAAAGAAGAAGAAAAATAAAATAAAATTTAAAAAAATCAAAAAAATCACCAGTGTTCACTCTCTAGTTTCACGACTATCTCTACAACACATCTTGCACAAGGTCCCTTAAAAACACACAATATTAAGCACAGGTACTGTATATACACACACACAACAAAAACCTAAGAAACAAAGGAAACACTGACCACTGTTGCGCAGTATGCTGTGCAGTTACTTTGTCAACTTGTAGCAGTTACATAACATTTCATCTGCTCAGTGTTTGAAAAAGCAAAGTTTTGATCCTGCATGACACTGGAATATATATTGTAGGCTTACATAATCAATACAGTGACCTGGTGTTGTAGTCTAAGACATGTGGTGCCATGTTGTCCTTACGGCTGTGTAAATGTTTCTCATTCAGATTTACACAACATGATCGGAGTTCTGCATCTTTGGAAAATTCTGCTCGTTAAGTCTCAAAAGTCTAAGCAATGTGGGTGCGAGAGTGTTTGCGATGGCTGCACTGGTCCCTGTAATAACTGATTACTAAAAATTTTCCTTAGCAGCCATACCGTCCACCTCAGTAGTTGCATTTCTTGGAACAAGCTCTGATTTTAGTGAAATGTGCAAACCTGTAAGTATTCAACACCCTGATTACTTGTGCTTTCACATTTATGTCACCTCGACTTCTGACTGAGTGTGGCGAGTCTGGGACCTGTAACCTGGTGGGGGCGGGGTCAAACTGAGCTAATACAAAAGGTCTGTGTATCTATGCCATGATATCATACAGCTGTAGTCTGGACAAGAGAACTCGCAACATTTCCTTTCCCCTACAGCAGCATTAGTTATTACTTATTCTGTAAGTTTTACATTTCGAGTGGCTTGATTAGCACTTAAAGTAGACAAGCTGAGCTCAACCGTCTCAGATGTGTCTCGGTGAGATGGCAGAAGGAAAACTGGAATATTTTCACACCTGACAACCACATGGCACGTAATCGCCATGTAAAACATTTGGCCCCGGTTCAAAATTTACAACAATTATTTTGCCCAACACAGTCCGTAAAGTCTGCTATGAGCTAACAGTCTTAGAAATCCCCAACCTTGCACTTTACATTTATTTATTATTAGTGCCACAATACTTTTAGCGAAACCCATTCCCTGGGTCCGTCATCATGTGCTCTTTGACAGTGATCAATGCTAACACAAAGCATGAGATGGGCATGTGAGAATGGCACTATTGCATTTAGATAAGACAATCAAGTTATTTTTGTTTAGCTTTTTTTGGCACAGTGCACAACGATGATTTTGGTGCTGCCCCAAATGTGGTGGAGGTGTAGCTGTCCCCATTTCTTTTTGTTCCTTTGCCTCTCTGCACTTGGAATTTCAGTTCCATTAAAACAAAACAAAACAAACAAATACGCACACGCACATAAAAAAAAGGGGGCAGCTGTTTTTAAGTCCATTTAGAAACCCATCATGGAATCTGCAGGTCAACACTCAAGAGCAGGGCTGACTCAGATGAGCGAAAATGCAACCGTCTCTCTAAATCATCTGTGGTGCAGTTTTGTTTGAGTGAAACAGACTTTCTCTCGACGACAACATACATTCAGGAGGTAAACGTCAGCATATAGGCGTAGCATCATATATAATTACACATATTCTATCATCTTAACGTTGCAGTCCTTTTTCATTGAGACAGTGGTGTGGCGTATTCTCCTCCTCCGCTTCAGCTTTCATCTTATTTATCCTCATACAGTCATGACGTTTATTCAGCGAATGGGGACAAATGTGTTTATGACTTGTGTCCATAATCCGTGGATCTTAATGAATATGCATTTCATGTACTATAATACTTCTAAACCTGAACTCTTGGTCACCATGTAGCTGTAGCTTGGCTCTAGTGTGCATAATAACAGACGTGTGGCTGCCACACTCTGCAGAGAATGTGCAAGATTACTCAAACAGGGCTGGGTAAAATATAAATATTTTTAAATTCGCTGTCTGTGGTTGTAATAGTATATGATGTATATCTAGACTAGACAACTTTTTATTGTTGCATACCTAAAAAGACAGTGTGATAAACATTGGAACTAAAAGGTCTTCTGTTTATCTTTTTATTTTATTGTTTTTTATCCCCCATATTGCCCAGCCTTATGCTCACCCACATATGGTGTTAGTGGCCATGAGAATGACTCCAAGAAAGAAAAAAGTAATGTGTGAGAATTATTCTTAGCAGCTGCCATGGTTCCTGATCCTGGCTCAAACTGGAGTATTGTGCTGCTTCATTTTTTTCTGCCTTACACAGCAAACCGGACCGACCTCTGGCTTCGGAGTGGAAATGACTAAACAAAATGACCTCCACTCTGATCACAGAACTAAGATGACAAAAATAAAAGATGTGCTGTGATATAGGAGGATGTCTGGGTCTCCTCTCCTTTGCTCGGTGGCCTGTATCCCTCGTGAAGATACAGGGTGTCGTCGCTTAATGAATGCTGTGCTCTCAGACGATGGAGTCTTTGATCTCAGAGCCTAACCTCACTCTGGGCCGAGGGCAGGTTGGGGAGTATTCCACGTGGCTCTCTTTCAGGTTAAGCGGCCGCCTGTCGGAGGCCTCGGAGAAGCTCTTGCTGTTATCTGGCGAGGACTCGTGTGTCGGCGTGCTGCAGATGTAGTTGTCGTTTAACGTCTGGTAGCCCTTGTGATCTGAAGTAGAAACGGGGATTGTGTTACCGTTAAGCGGTAAACTCTCTGTGGGCTTTCCAACTATCCGTGGCTTCTTCTGCTGCATGTTAGGGCACTCGCCCTGCTTCAGCATGGACTTCATGTGGTCACGGTTCCTGTAGATGACGAACAAGGAGAACACCACGAGGGAGAAGGCCAACAGAGCGCACACCACAATCAGCTCGTTCCAGTACGTCTTCGTATGGACCTGCTCAGAGCGAGACTCGCCAGGCAGGATGATGGTCTCCTCGCGCGTGATGTGAGGCGTGCGGGAGTGACCAATCAGAGTGGTACTCTCCTGGCGTGGTTCTGCCCTCACACAGTAGTTGGCCAACAGCTGGTGGAAGCCCTCCTCTTCTGACCAGCACTGATAGGTCTCAATCCTTTCAGACTGAGCCACAACTACCAGGTTTCCCTCGGGGGTAGCATAGAGGAACTGGCTGGCGCTATCACTGTAACGCCACCTCCTCTGTGCCAGGTTGGACCGCAGCTTACATGGCAGGACTCTAAATGTGTTGGCTGGGATGGTAATGAGCTGACAAGGGGAGCCACCTACAAACAAAAATAAAAGGAATGTTGTTTCAAAACACTGAAACATGCCAGTAATTTGACCAACTGCATACCGACTCGGGATGTAATGAATCTTTTAACCCACAGTTTGGTTCAGACCTCAGCTGAGTAGGGATTGAATAGGGAAAGAAGAAGAAAAACACTTGCATGATCACTTGATTAATTACTGGCAATTAGCAATAGCATATGTTAAGACCACTAAGCCTATATTTACACACATGCTGTGTAAACCAACACAAAACATCCTTAATAAGACAGACAGAAGACAGAACATCTAACATGAGATTTTGTGTGTTTCTATCACAACTCATCTTGGTTTTATAAACCTGGCAGTCATGATTAAGAAAGTCTCATTTAAAGGTGTAGTTTCACATTCCAAGAATGAGGAGATCAATTAATTTTAAGCTACAGCCAGGACGAGTTAGCTTAGCTCATTAGCTTAGCTTAGACCGACTTGAAGACACAAAGAATATAAACAGAAAGCATGGCTCTTTTCTTAAATAATAAAGAGCCACCCATGAAGCTAACAAATTAACACCATATTTCTATTTCTATTTCTATTACTTAAATCCATTTAAAATCTTATGTGCATAAAACACATCAGCAAAAACATTTTAGTTTCAACACCATTCAACTATTTTCTGCCACTTATCTGGGTTTGGGTCAGACCTACCTCCCCCTAGCCATCTCCCTCCAGCTTTCACAGGATGACACCGAGGTGTTCCCAATCCAACTTAGAGATCTAATCTCTAGTCTCAGTAGGACATACGGAGAAAACCTCACCTAGCAGGTGTCCAGGAGGCACCCTAGTTGGATACCCAAAATCACCTGAGGGTAGGAATGTAGATGGGCTAGTAAATCAACAGCCTTGTTTTCATGTACAGGACTCTCTTCCCCATTTTAGACTAGTACAGCACCCGTATCACTGTAGCACCAATCTGTTTCCTGCTCCTCTCTCCCCTTACTTGTGAATAAGACCCTAAAATTCCTCAACTCCTCTATTTGAGGCTACAAGTAATTTCTCAATCAAAGTGGGGAATCCACCTTTTTACAGCTGTGAACCAAAGTCTCAGTCATGGAGGTGCTGATTTTCATACACACCGTTTGAGCCCACGACCCACAGGGAAGAGAAATATGACGTATTGCTGGCATTAAGAACAAAGTTCACACTGTGGTTGTACAGGAACTGGAAAGCCTGCAACAGCTGACCCAATATCCCATACTCCTGAACTACTCCCCACTAGACAAGCTTAGGGGTTTGGTCAAATGACTTTTCCCCAAGTCCAGGAAACCCATGCAGTTATACAAACTCCTACAGACTCAAGAATACCGTCAAGTAGACAGATCTAGGATGAAAACTATTGCTTCTCCTGTATCTGAGGTACAAGGTTTAGTAGACAAATTTTTAATCTTTAATCTTTTTTTTTCCTGAATGCTGAGCCAATTGTCTTTATATCCATTAAATATAAGCCTGAAGCTCCTACTACAGCACTTTAAATTCAAAACTGGAATTTGGAAAACAACTTGCATGAATATGCAACTTGTTTTTTCTTACAACTGTATGTGCATGACTTGACAGTAGTGGCAACATGTTTTTGTGAACTCTAAGTGCATGCTGTTTGTGCGTGAGGTGACAGACACACTTAAATTAAAGGCCACTGTGCAGAAAGAACACACTCACGAGAAGCTACTGGTCTGGCAGATCTGGGGTTAGGAAGAGTCCTGTTGCAAATAGCTGATGTGTCAGCCTCCTCCACGTCCTGCTGCCAGTGGCTGAGGCAAAACATACCAAACAAAAACAACAGGCAGATGTAATGACAGGCACCTTACATTACATTACTAATGTCTCCTATCGCAATCGCCAAGTCTTTCATTTAAAACTTACTAATACAGTGACTAATGTTGTTCTAAAATTAACACTAAGGGACATAAAGCAGATCCTTGAATGCTTATTTTGTGTGTTTGTTTGGGTAGACGTTCAAAGAAAAAAGCGCATTTGTAGAAAAGACATAAGGTTGAGCAACGAGGAATTTTTATCCTTGCATATTTTCCTGCTTTTAACAGTAAAAGGCACAGTGTAATTATGTCTTCCTCCTGCGTGCTGTAGTTCTCACCTGTCAGGTGGAGCCATCCTGACATCCTGGCACAGTTGTCCGGTCCAGGCGCAATAAGGGTCTCTGGACAGCACACACTCACCACAGCTCAGGTAGTTGGAGCAGTTAGCTACAGGAACCTCCACCAGGCCAGAGTAAGATGACACAAACAAGAGACCCTGTAGAGGAGGGGGGAGGGGAGGGGGGAGTGCATTTCAGATCTAACTACAATATAAAAGGTAAAAAACATTCTGCTTTTGGTTGCAGAGTAAGACGAAAAATGCTAAACAATTAATTACAACAGAAAAGCATAACCTACACAATGGAGTAGTTCTGACCAGCTGTTCTCTTGATACCATCTGAGGAGCATCTTTAGCACTTTTACTACCTACATCTGTGCATCAGATATGCATTTGCAACATTAATGTTCCTGTCATACTGACGCACGGCTCCCCCTTGTTCCCAAATATACAATCTATATTTAGACCAGCTTTTCTGGCCCTTGTATTAGACAGACACCATAAGCATTCTGTCTTAGCCTTTCATTTCCCTATTTGGAGCTAAGAATACACTCACAAACAGTATCTCAGACTTTATTAGAATTACATAATCTAAGATAAGATTTCGGTTTGGCTGCTCGCCCCGAGAGAGGCCATTATGTAATAAAGAGAGAAAAGGTAATGAAATTTAGCTCTGGGTAAAATGCCAGAGAGGATCATAAACTCCGTTCCAGACGGTGCTATAACTTACAGGAAAACTCAATGGAATGGCCCCTGTGGAAAGAAGATGTCTGAAGCCAGTTTGTGCTCTGATAAAGAGCGCTCTTCCACATTTTCATTAGTTGTAAATTAAACACCAAACATTTGAAAATGGGATAAAGTATTTATTATAAATGGATACAAAGCAACACGGCCACTATGGTTGTATTACACTGTTATTAAGTTGTAGTAAATCAATTTTACCTTATTTTCTGCTTTAAACACTGCTAATGATCAAGAAGACACCTTCAGAGTCTAAAAATAAAGGCAAGAGAAGAGTGCCAAAAGAAGGGCTAGCTGTTTTAATGTCCACATGATAGCCGGTGAACTTTTAAAAACTCAACCTTTAAAACATTCTTACCATTTAAAGTTAGCTTTGACTGGTGGTTTTGACTGACAGGTGGATGCGGACACAGATGTCTGTATCTCGTGGTCGTTTCTTAGGGTTAAACTCTGTTAACTGAAGCCAGTGAACTTGACCTTTCGACTGCTGTTTGGTGTTTCAGGAGCATTTTTAATAGAATCATACTTTGTGATCAAGTGTACCGTATTTTACACACTATAAAGCACACTTAAAATCCTTTAATTTTGTCAAAAATCGACAGTGCGCCTTATAATCCAGTGTGCCTTACTGACCTTGAATCGATTTTATGTAGTACACGACACTCAAAAATCAGTCAAAAACTGTTTTAGTACGACTTTGGTAAGCTACGAAGCCGCACCACTTGATGGATTGTCAGAGCATTATGGCTACCGTAGTCAGGAGCCTCGCGGAGTAATCTGGGTCCAAAACACCATCCAGTTCAGGCCCCAAAGTCAAACGAATATTGCGGCATCACTGAGAGTTAAAAACTCTTTAATAAAAAGATCAGTGTGGCTGCTTTACCAGGTGTAACAGTTAAGTTTAACATCCAGGCATCCATGAAAACAGAATTTATTACATTTAGCGGAGTTAGAAGTTAGCGTGAAGTTAGTTCACTAGTTTCCACCTAAACATGATATAGCATGTTCTGACTGAGAGATTTCTGAAAAAATTAAAACGTACAGCTCTGCTATCACTTCCAACATAAAGGAAGACAGAAAACTAAACAGCAGTGACTTTTTTAGGGTTACTGAAGTTGGACTAGCTGTTATATAATGATGTGGTACGTGATCGCTAGCAACACAGCTAAGTTAGCATAACATAAACACAGTGAAGCTGGAGGATGAACGCTAACTTTTTTTTTCCACTCGATTAAAGTTAAGGTGAGGGTTCACGATGGTTAGTGACAAATGCAATCACATGGCAATTCAGTCAGGAGAACAACTGAGACAATCCATCCATAATACGAGGTTAGTCATTAATATAGTGCAACAAAATGGGAATAGAGCAGCTGCGAGAGAATTCAACATTAATGAATCAATGGTACAGGAGTGGAGACAGCAAGAAGAATGAGTTGAGTAAAATTTGACTTATGACTTTGTTTCACTTAGTGTGCCTTATGTATAAAAACAGACCCGTTCATAGACAGTGCGCCTTATGGTATGAAAAATACGGTACTAAACCAAATGAAGTCTGTGGTCTACCTCAGGTGAGTGAAATTTTAGGTTTTTGTTTTATATGTTACTCAACAATAATGACCAGCACCTGTGTACTGATGAGTTCTGCTAAAAAAAGCTTGGCAGTGTTAGCTGATAAGCTCTCACTCTCTCTTGTCCTAATATGGTCACAAAAAAACAAAACAAAAACATGGAGGCAGCAAAGACACTAAATTTAACAAATTGGGAGTAGTTATACCCTTGTGGCTATGTTCATCTTTTATATACAGTGTATATGGTAAAGGTGGTGATTTACCCTTTGAGGATCAAGCTCAATGTGCTGCACTGGCTGCGGCTCAGCGAACAGAATCATCTCCTCTATAATGTGCATCTTGTCATTGGCATTGATGGCCTTATGGAGTTTTCCATCATCTGGAAGACACACAGAACAAGCGGAAGTGAGATATATAGTTTTCAGAGGACAGTTTTCTTCTGCTCTGTTTTTGTTCCTATTAAATGAAATGCTTGTAGAATATATTAGGCTCCACCTGTGCCAATAAAGAGCACATCATAAGCTCTCTCCATGCCCTGGATCTTGTGCACAGCGATCTGCGTGTAGCGTACGCTGCGTTTGAGCAGCAACGGCGTGCTGCGGATCGCGCTGTCCATCAGGAAATGGTCCTTGACAAAGTTGAGCACTTTATCAGGCATGTGCAAGGATGACTGGATTCCCATTTGCCTGGCGTGGTTGGTCACGCACTGTGGGGAGAGTAAATAACAAAAAGAAGAAGAAGAAGAAGAAAAAAAAAAAAAGAATCTCTGCTTATTATTTGAGCAGTACTGAAAAATGGATACAATACGATGGGGTGTTGAATTACATCTGACCTTGGCTTTAATTACTTAAGAACACAGAAATGAAAATGGAATCAGTGAGATAAGGAGCTTAAAACTACCACATTGGCTGATGGGTTTAATCATGTTCTTAAGCTGTATGTTCTATTTTTATGCTCTGAGGCATTTCTTTGGCTCTCGTACAACCCACAGCAGGACAGTACTTTGTTTTCCAGCAGACAAAGAAAATAAATGGGAAACATCTGCTTCACGTCAGACTTGTTCAACAGCCTAAAATAACACTACAGGTAGGACGGGATGTTTTGTTGGTGTGTTTAATATAGCTTTTGTACACATGACAACAAAGACAGCTCTTTATCCTCATTTATCTGTTACTGAATGAAGAGCCACAGAAAGAAGTTGTGTCTTGTTGCAGTGAATTGCACTGTTTGTCATAAGATATGGCCTTCACAACTCACCGCCCCAGGCCGTGGTTCTGGTACAGGGTGGTTGTAGGTGTACCACTGCTGTGTCTCCCTGTTAACCTCTCTGTAGCGCCCGCTGAAGGCTTTTTTCACCTGCTCCATAGTGAAGGCACAGACCGCGGAGCTTCCCGAGGCGCCTTTATACCTGTAAACGTATTAATGAGGATGTAAGGGTTTCAGCTGTGAACAACTGGTCAATGAACCAAAATGTTAACCTATCAGAACTCGACATCACACAATTTTCCACATGTTCTGAGATTTTTTTTTGCAACTGCCATGATTTTATTCAAGAAACTGGAATGGCAGTTTCTCAATGGAGAACAGTTGCAGAGTGGGCGCATGAGCGATTTCCTTATTAAAACCTTTATTTTGTTGATACATTAACTAACCATTGGGATCACATTGGCTCGTATCAGCAGTTAAGCACATTACAGCTGCTCTAAATTCAGAGGAGCCAAGTGAAAAACAACAACTTGCCAAGTGTGAGCGCAGATATTAAATAAAAACTGGCTCTAGATGGGGTGTGTGCGAGCCGCGCTTGTGTGTAAACTTTGACTGTAACAGTGTGACAAATCACAGTGTGTGTGCGTGATTTATGTCACTGTCACAGCTGACATACAGCACTGTCACAGTCTCAACCATCGCCTGCATTTGAGTCGTACCACTGAGAAGTGAAGACGCCGTAGAACACTGTGCTCTCCCAGCTGTCTCCCGTGGGCTTCAGGACAAACATGTCTTGGATAATGTTGAAGGGGAAGCCGTCATCGGGGAGGGAACACAGGAGCTGAGCCTTCAGGAAGGTAGTCCACTTTTTTTGCAGGACTCGCTCACCCCCTTTATCACCCTGAAAAAAAAGATTCAGCAAGTTTATTAGAGGACTTTATGTCCTTGTAATAATTTTCATTAGATTCTGGCAGGGGTTGCAATGGTTGTACAAGTCTGTACTTATTTTTGGACTTGAGTTGATAAAAAGTGTTACTTAATTATGACTGCATTATTCTGATATCTCCAGTTCATCTGAAGAAACCTTAAACATTTCACTAGAATCCTTTAACCAGGCTTTAACAACAGACAGCTGCACAAAGCTACCAGCAAAGACAACATGAGCACATGGTTAGATAGGATATCATTACATAACACAAGTATCTATTTCACAACTACAATTACACATCACAAAATAAATAAAACACAAGATGACTACATAAAGACAAAAAACGCCCCGTAAAAAAAAAGCAAAAAAAAAAGCCACAAACTCAAAGTGATCCCTTCATGTGTCACATGACTGTGACATAATCCTCCTGGTTTGTTTGGGTTTACTTTTCTAAGTTTTTACAATATCTGTGTCATACTGACGCTTCTATCATTGATGTGTGAAGAATGTACGAAGGTGGAGGCAGGTTTGGTGGAGCATGTGGATATTTGGCTTACAAATGTGTTTTCTCCATGAGATAATCATGGAACACGCTGATATCTTGCGATAAAAGCAGGAGGAGTGCAGAGTAGTTGAGTTCAGAAGGTCAGAGCTGTGGCAAAATCTGGGAGTTCAACTTTGCTATGACTAAAATCTGCTTTTAGCTGGAAAGGCTGTGGCTGTGGCAGGAAGGGAGGACACCATGGGCTTTGAGTCAGCTCTGGACCAGGAGCCTTACAGAACCCGGCCCGAGTACACCTAAGAGCTCAAGTGGATTTTAAATTTGCTGTCAGAAGCATGAAAAAGCAAATAAACCAGATAGCAAACAATGTTATATATGAACCACAAAAACTTTCCCTAGAAAAACTTTTATAAATCATTTAAAAGCTAAGAGCAAACTGCATTAAGTTCCCTAGATGAGTGAAAACAGCCCCAAACTGTCAGATCATGAAGGCCAAACATTCCAGTGAAATTACTGAAGGGACTTAAAATATGTTGCAATGTACGAGCTCCTTGAAAAGGCACACATTACTTTGGAGCCCATGTTTTGCATCGCAGTTGCAATCCATCCCCTTTGCTTCAGAGGGTGCTGTTGAGAAACGGAAGATGCTCATGACCCTCCTTTTTATTTATTTTTTAAAGCATTTTAACAATAAAATATGCAACACAGAGAAAACAAAAAAAAAAAAAAAAACTGCTCTGCATAAAAGATGCCACAGCATAAAATATCAGCTCCCCTTTGAAGGAGAGAGCATAGCGAAATAGAAAAACAAACAATGGTTAGTTATTAATTACAGCTTTGAAATAAAGATCAGTCCTTCATGCCTGACTTCACCTGCAGCTCACAGACAAGGCGTTTGCTCTTCTTTCAAGCTGTCGCAAAATATTCCCATAAATACTTATCAGAGTTTTCTAGGACTAGCAATTATCAAAGTGCTTGTAAACACACACCAAAAGGAACTCCTCCCAAATACAGCGAGCAAGCTTGAAAACACTAGAGGAGCACGACTAGGAGGAAGGGGAGGAAGAGCAGGACCGAAAACAAGAGACCTCGCCCATGCTCAAGACAGCTTTCCTCCCTCAAATCCAAATGTTCCCGTCAGCATGGTCTCCCAAACCCAAAACAACTCCTAAATAACCACACAAGGAGTGAGGAGGTAATAAAGTGCAAAACTATAACTACCTCCGTTTCCTCCTCCATGTGCTGTCACACGCACAAACAATCACATTGCTCAAGAGTGAGGTGAAGCCACCCTCGTGGGAATGATGTAGGGCCTGGGAGCCAATTACTAAGCTGAGGTAGTAGCCCGTCCACATAATGAGGAGACCACATTCCTGCTCTCTCAGCTGTCCACTGCTATTGTTGCCGTGCTCCGATGCACAGCTTGTACAATCGCATCGACCACTCCCCTCTGATAGCTGCCCTCTGAAAATAAACCCGCTTCCTTGTGCGGCATTAGCCGACTCTCATAGTATTTATTACATCCAAGATTCTCATCAACCTGAGATGTAATAGATCACGAGGTAAAGAAAATTGCGCCATGCAGTATTTATAACATGCCCACTTTTCACAGCCCTTCAGAGCGCACACCTGAATAAACAAAAGAAAGGAGGAGGGCAAGAAGGGAGCGGGGGCAGATCGGAAAGACTGGGAGAAGGAAAAAAGTAGTAGAATAAGTAGAATTATTTAGAAAATGTAAGTAAAACAGTAGTTAGAATACCATTAAATTAATCTTATCTAACAAGAAACATACTCTCTTTTTCTAAGTGTCCGTCAAGATAAACTATGACACGCAACATGGTTTTGATATATTAAATAAAACCGCATACCAACATATCAGGACTTGGCCTGACACAGAAAGAAAAGGGAGTGCGTGTTTTCTGACAGTTTGCAAAAGTGCATTAGATTTGGAGCCTGCCAAAAGGGAGGGGTCTTCATACCTCAGCTTTACTTAATCTGAGTTTAGCACTCACTCCTCAGCAGAGGAGCACACAAGACACACATTTATATTTGATACACTGACATAAAAAAAGAAAAGAAAAAAAAAAGTGGGAATTTTTGTGCCGGTCTTGATTTAGTCTTAGATTTTCTCTACTAAAGACACTTCCAACTGTGAGGTGCACCTTCCTAAGGGGTCATGGGAGAGGCAGGGATACTACACATGGTGAAAGGAACAGCTGCTTACTATCATTCTCAAAACAACAGGGAGCGTGTTCTACACTGTGGCCGCCGAGATCACTGCTCACCTATGCAGTTCACACACAGCTCACAGAGGTAATTAAACCCTCATATGCCACAGTGACACAATTTCCAATCAAATATTGAGTCTTATACCTCAAATCTGAACATGTACAAAATATTTTTATATTCAGAGTGAATGACCATTTCAGAGAACTTCATTATCTCAGAGGTCTCCTGCAAAAAAACAAGTGTAAATCTGTCATCTTAGGTTAGGAATCTAGCAATAGTTGTTTGTACATGCATAAATATTTTGCATTGGAAACATGACTGCAAATAGCTGGCAAGGCCTTTAGTGAAGCCAAGACGCCAAGAAACAAGGATTTTTCTCTTTTTAAAACATGCTTTAAGTGGTCCTATATTTCTTTATTTATACTGTTGGACAGCATAAACATAGCCGCCATTTTCAGGTCAGCGGCTATACAAGTAATCCCTGTGAATCACTGGCTCAGACTTTAGACTCCTCAATCTTGACGCGAGTGGATGCCCCTAATGTGGTCATCTCAGCCGCAGAAGCTCCACCCATCTGCTATTCAAACATCTGTTTGAGAAGGGCAGCCAATCAGCAGTAAGTTGACTTTAAGGAAAGATGGCCTTTAAAAAAAAAAAAGGGAGAGGAACTAAAGTAAAAATGTGGCGCTGTAAATAATCGGGCCACCTAAGATACAAAAAAAAGAAAGAAAAAAGAAAATGCAAATCACGTATTGATGCATTATTCACCCTGTAAAATGGGTAATAAACCACAAGCAGCACTACCATATTGCTATAGAAGAGCTTCTACTGAAAAGACGTCAGAAAGTAAAAAGGGAGCTGCTGCATTCCTGTGAAATAATGGTGCTTTACAGAGCAGAGAAAGCTATTCTTCTGTCTCTATTGCACAGTTCATCTGCAGCAAGTTGCCACAGTCTGGGGGCACTTCTGTCAATGATTTCCATATATAGAACCCAGGAGGTGCTCTGCCGGCAGCACGAGGTGTCGCCGCACCGAGTTCCAGAGCCTAGTAGGACTAAGTCATTAAGCTGTCACTTAAGATTACATGCTGTCCCCACGATTACTCACATTACTGCCTCCATGAACAAGAGACATCAGTCAGGTAGGGACGCTGAGTGCATGTATATCATGCAGCTTCATAGCCTTTTAACTGAGCTGACGACAGGTGAAAGGGAATGGAGTTTGTGGCTGATTACCCAGGCTGATCAACCAAACTGAACTCTTGAGGAGAGAAGCGGACGGAGGAGGAATGACGTCAATGGTTTAAATGATCCCAGTGAATTCTGCAGTTGCTACAGTTTGCATGCAAGAAAACAGGCCATATAGTAGGGTGGAAGAAGCATTTCATATTGCTGTGAAGCACTCTTGAATACTAATAATGCCTGCAAAGCTCAAAGGGCTGGCGGAGGAACGGCAAGGAGCTGGAGGGATGGACAAGTGCAGCTGACATTGTGAGGGAGATGGAAGGAGAGTGGGATATGACATTGCAGAGAAAGGGGAGGGAGGGAGCCTGAGACGAGGCAATGATTCAGGCAAGGGGAAACTATATCTGCTGAAAACATGCCTGTACAGTTAAATAGAGAAAAGTTTAAATGCACCAGTGACATGTTTCCATTGCAATTACTCAGGCATAATATACAGTTAATGTTACCTAATGTGCTTTGACATGGGAGTGTCCCATCTTGTTTTGAGGCAATTGTGCCAGGATTAAGGACAGGAAGCTTGAGCCCTGCTGTGCCTCATACTTTTGCATGATCATTTTGTGTAATCGCCTCACCCTTACCCCGTGTACATTACCTTACACACGCGAGCAATCCTCGACACTATGGTGTTGTCAAAGAAGTCAAATTCTTTTCCCGCCTCACTAAAGAAGAAGTAAATCTTGTCGTCGTCGCCCACAGAGTTGCCTATAGGCTGACTCTCCTCGATGTAAGCTGACCCAACAAAGACGGGATCTGTTAGAGATAGAAAAACACAAAAGCAAACGTGTGGTTAGACAGCTGCGTTGCACCTTTATAATCGACACAGGGAAACTCCCCCCCCACTTTTTTCTGCCATGATAAATTTGGAAAAAGTCAGTGTCTGCACCAACAAGCTGTGATACAATCCTGCAAGGGAAGAGGAAACAGAATCCTCTTTATAATTGTACTCAGATGCCTCATCAGGAGCAGTCTGCATGAATTACCTAAAGATCAGAAGACAAGAGGAGTCTTAATTGTGCGCAAAGTGCAGCTTACTCTGGCGAAAGCAGTGGCAGCCGGATGAGGTTGTTTTGATGTGCATGTGCAACGGCTGATAGGCTGGGCTCCCGCAATCTACAAGCGCTTGTCTTTGCTCTCCGTCTGCATGCATTAGTGAATGTGCCTCGCTAATGATCGCTGCTTTTTGGAGCTTATCTGCAGTGGTCGGTACATAATGGAAGATTTGTGGAAGGAAAAAACACATGGGAGTTTACCTTGCAGCCATTTTAAGGAGTTCTCTGTCTTCAGAGCAGTTCCCTGACCCAAACTCTTGTAAATGACTGGTTCATTCCCTTGAAAGTTACTAACAGTACCAGTATATAATTCACCATCTGGAGGAGAACAAAGGAAGAGAAAGATTGAACTGAATTTGGAATCAATAAAATAACACATGACAAAGAAATAATAACAGGCTGGAGTTGAAGTCGGTAATAAAGTGAAATGTTAGCACATAACAGTCTGAGTGAGAATAGACAAATCATTTCTCCTCTTCATATCCAGTTCAATTATTTACTAATTGCTTGTTAAAGAAGTTCAACAAAAACAATGTCTGCTGCTGTCTGGCTATTTATCAGAGTCTGACGCAGACAAACAACATTAGCAGGCACATCATGACTCATTACTGAATCAAAGATGGAGTTGCCATCAAAATAGTTTCAGAAACAGCTGCGCCCGCTTTCCCCGTCTAAAAGGAAGCCATTCATATAAGTGCGCATTAATACATACCAACAATGATGGCAGTTGATTTATACTCTGGATTAAAGGGGCAGCGACTGCGCCCATCTTCCATCATGACCTCGCCCTCTTCATCTCTCTCCAGTGTGAATGTTGACGTATTCTGGAGGCAGACACAAACAGCAAATGTCCCTGAGGCTCAGGCCAATTAAATTCTACTTATAGTAAAATGGTGAGTTAAAGTGAGCTCAGTGGTCTCAAGATCATTTTCTCCATCACAATACACGCTGACATTTTGGATGTTTGGTCGCTTGAAATCGCCGTCGGACCATTGACGGGCTGTCTGATTAATAGAAGGTTTCTTCTGTGTACCCTCTGTCACAAGCAAACAGGCTATTTCATTAGTATGAAAAGGAAAACTATATCTAATGTACCAACCAACTTTAAAGAAAGAGACAGTAAATCAAAAATCTCACAAAACTGGACAATAAAGGCATCTTACCAAAAGATTAACCTTCGTAGCAGAGTGCTGACATTTTATTGCTGTTGAGCTGTTGTCTAAAAAAAACATCACTGAGCTGCACTTTGCCTTCATTACTGTGAACACGGCTACCATACTTTATCCTCAGCTCTACTTCCATAAATATTCGCTAATCCCTTGCTCCAAATATTCCCTGAAACATTTCCGACATGGGTCGAGAGGCATGCTTTTCCAAATTCTGCAGTGACCAGCTATTCTGGCAAATTTTGCTTTAAAAACAAAAACAAAAAAACACAACATAAAATTTTGATTTACATCATAAGCAGGTACACGTGAATTTAGAGCCATGTGCCAGAGATAGCAAAGGCAGAAAATCATTTTGACTCAAACACAAACGATTCATTTATTGTAGAAATATACTTTATTTATCCATCTTCCAGTATTTCTCATCATTTCTGATTTTAATTTCACAGTCTCTCCCAAAAATACTTGAATACTTAATACAAAAACAAAACCATAAATAATATGAAGAAGCTTCTCGGAGGAGAGGTGAAACCCTCAAGAAACTCCAACAAGTCCAGTTGCTTTTCTTTCCAACCTCTTAGAGAAACATAAATAATACACACGTGAAACAGTTACTGAACTTCCACTGAAGTCTGACTTCAACAAAACAAGCCTGTATCTTTTATATGTTTCAGTATTTTTAGTCCCATTTTGAGTTTCCACAGACATTTCTTTAAAACCCTCAGTCAAATAAGTCTAGAAACTCATCAAAGATCTTCTTCCAGTCACAGGTCACTGGAGAAAAATCTGTATTCCTGACTGGTTGGTGAGTGGTTTTCTGGAAGCTGCCAATTGCAAGCTAAAATTGTTTACCAAAAAACTGCTTAAGATTGCTTTGGCTGCTAGCAGGTTGTTGCAGTCGTCCTTAATTTGAATGGACTTGCCTGCAAACATTTCTCGAGTATAGTGAAACTCGAAAAAAATTCAATGCAAACCATGAATGGAGAATGTTCCCCTTCCCCTTGGCAGTTGGGCACTCACACTGGCCTTCAGGCTTATTTGACTGAGGCCTTATCAAAGAATGGTTTGGTATGAAAAACATACTGGTCAGACTCTGTTCCCAGTGCATGTATATTAAAAACTTCTGCAGCCAGCGAGACCGTGGATGCTTTTACAAGTTAAATAAGATGTCATCATGTTGTCCTGTTAGGAAGTGACTTTCAGTGATTGGACATGTCAAATTCCAATAGCCCATGAGGTCCAATCAAAATGGACAACTTTTGCTGTGGGTGATAGACACTGCACTGAATCAAAATGCAGTCAGTCTATCAGGCTTTAGCCGGTGCCTTTTCAAAAGCCTGACAAAGGGAGCGAGAACAGTGAATTACAAGAAAATATATGGAGGACAATTGACATTTCCACTGCTACACACTGTGGTCTGCTCTGTGTAAGGGAAAAAGTGACAGCATGTTGGCTAATCAGAAAGCGTGCATCGTGACGCTTTCATTTGAAGCGTTAGAATCACGTCCAACACTTGCACATGCATTTGGAAGACATGTCGATAAAACACTGAATAGCCTCAGACTTGTATCAAGAGCGCGTGGCATAAGTTTATGCACTAAATCTAAATGTAGCTGGTCCGTCAGACAGCATTCGGCCTTGTTTGTCTGAGCTTCTAGTCCTGTTTGATAAAGCTGACAGAGGGTATGAGGACACTGAATCACAGAATACATATATGGAGAGCAATTGCCGTTTCCACTGCTACACACTGGTCTGGCTAATCAAAGTGAGCTTCTCATGAGGTCTTCATTGTGAACAGTTTTAGAGCCTCGAGCACTCTGAGGTCTTAAGGCTGCAAAAGCTTGAGCTTAACTTTGTAATACATTTTTACACAGGAAGAGGATGGAAGATTTTCCATTCCCATCACTTCATTTATATAGTTTTAAAAAAGAGATTCCTCTGCTGCCACACAGCAAGAACAATTACATCTATCGTTAAAGCATTTAATGCACACATGGGAATAGGAGCATTGTCACAGGACACATAAATAATATATAAAGACAATTTGCAGTGATGATATTAACTTTAATCAAAAAGGACAGCACGGAGTTCCTCTGTTGCTGAGAAATATTCCCATGCTTCTTTATTATTAGATGTTGTTTTAATCTTAAGCTTGTTTAAACTTGTGTCTTTCATTTGATTGTTACTGTATCTTTTTGGCTGACCATAAAACATTCTGTGAGAAGTGGTAAAAAAAGAAATAAATAAAACATCCCTCACTGGTAATACTATACATCTCAGATCGTCTGGCCGCGAGGAATGCCCTGGGTGACACACAGAGTTGTGGACTCCGTCAACAAGACGAGTGTTCACCCAGACCAACTCAGCCTTGCTTGGAATCCCAGATCAGGGCCTAACGTCCTGCCAAGCGATCCTCAGTCTGAGACTCTGACGTCAAAGGGCAGAGTTTAATGCCCTGCTTTGAGAAGCTGCGCTGTTGCCAAACTCTACTGCCGGTTGCCATCACTCCAAAATGTACTCCTCTGCTAGATAAACAGACCTACTGCTTCCCCTCTATCTGGAAACCACACAGCTCGGGTACCCCCTGTTGACTTGTCTGGCTCAAGTGCCTCAACAGGATTTGGTAACGCTTGGATAACAACAGATCCAATACTGACATGGTGGATAAAGGGGGCTTGATTCCTAAAGAGTACCCCGAAAAAATATTTATAAAATTCAATCCTGTTCTTGTGAGAGGAGAGGAATGGAATAAATTAAGACTCGCTTTAATGATGGGAGAAAATCAAGTCTTGCAGGTGAACAATGGGTAGATTGAGAGGTCATTACTTACTATGTAGGCGCAGACAGGACTGAAGGCATAGGTGCCACACACATAGAGATGAGTGCTATTCAGCCGCAGAAGAATTTTGACGTAATTGAAGCAATCAGTCTGGAGAGAACAAATGGAGAGTGTGTCAGGTCCATAAAAATCACAAGAAATTCTGAGAATTGAATGTGATCTTCTCGAGAGCCCCTTAAAAATCTGCCTATAATACTCCTAATCATAAGCAAATCTTTCAGAGCAGGAAATGTAAATATTATTCGACAGAAACAGAAAAATATTCCTCCTCTCCTCAAATACTGCTGGGAAAACCTCACACACAGCACTTTGCCTGGTGAGTTTTTTGTATTACACAAACCAGAGATTTACACAGATTACTGAGGCTTGTCGCCCAGAGATACAACAGCTGGCATGACAACAAGGTAAGAGACAGACAGAAGAAGAAGAAAGAGCAATTCCCCAGTGAGCCTGCACACTTGATGAATCCATTTGTAACTGATGGAAAGGTTTGTCAACACACAGCTCCACCGTAATTTCTCCCCCCCTTACAACACTGCTCAAACAAACAGAAGAAAATGTCTCTCACCTCCAGGTTCTTCCCTTTGAAGCTACACTCGTCTCTTTTTCCAGCAGGAGTGCCCCATGTCAGCTGAAGCAGAGAAAGAAACCCTGAATAAGTCATGTGATAGATAGTGGAAACCCACAGATTCAGAGCCAATCTATAGAGAGCATATCCACTTCCACTGTACTAAAATGGGCTTCGATATGCATGGAGTGCTTTTAAGATCGTCCTCGATTGGTTGCTAAAATATTATTTTTACCTGATTTTAGAGAAGAGTTTGATTTTATGCTGAAATCCAAATGAAAACACTAGTGACATCATTTCATCTACTCTTAGAGAGAGGTCGACTTTGTCTATAAAAGAGTTCTGTTATTGTACGCTGACTGGTTAAGGACTAACGACAAGACGTACTCCCTTAATGGCACCCCCTGTCAAACAATAACTGTGGCAGATCAAACAAAACAGAAACTCAAATGTGTACATAAAGCTGTGCTTGTGTCTGACGCATCGGCCACTGCTCGCACAAACTGTGACGTCTGCACATCACCATAACTGTTTATGTTTGTGCTCAAAGTTTTTATGACTCGCTGCAGTCGTCTAAACTGTGAGCGTCGCTGCTCTGAGAAAAGTCACCGATTCATGGCAACAGAAGTCCAAATAGTAAAGAGACTGAGCAGGTGTTTCCACACTTTTTTTTAAAACTTTAATTTAACTTTATCTACTCTCTTGACTATATTAAAAAAATATGGTGAAAATTGCCAGGATTTATTTATTTAACACCATCGGCCTACAGCTCAAATTAATGACAAGTCCATAAAGTGGTAATTCAGAGCTTTAGATATTCTCCCTGAACTATCTACCAGCAAAGTTTGTCACATGTGCGAGCCTGGTGAACCAGCAATTCGTGTTTTAAACATGCAATTTGGACTCAGATGAGGCATTTGGCATTTTGTTACACTCACGTTCTTCTGCAGCTTGATTTTGCTGATGTCTGAGAGGCTGAGGGCGAACAGTGCCTCCCTAGCTCCCACATACAGCATGTCGTCTTCCTGGCTGAGCAGCAGAGAGGTGTAATTAAAGACGCCGTTTGCCGAGAACCTCTTAGCTGATCTTTCCTTTGCATCTGGAAAAAGACGACACACACACACACACACACACACACACACACACACACACACACACACACACACACACACACACACAGCAGAACAGAAAGGAACAGATTAGTACAGAACATGTCCTGATGCTCAAAGCACAGAAAAAAAGATGACTGATCTGATTTTATTTTAAGGAGGGGGGCTTTTAAGTCCATGCACTCAGTAGCACTTAATCATGGACACCTGTTTAACCCAGAACTGTCAGTCAACCCCTGCAGAACACCATGACATGTATCCCGCTTTTCTGCAGGCCTCTGACATTCAAATTCCAACCTGAGATGAGCAGAAGACAACTGTTCCTTAAGCTGACAGGAACTTCTGTTTTAGCACTCCAAAAAACTGAGAATCTCAAGGTTACATAAAGAACCACAAACCAAAACTACAGCCAACACTTGCTTGCGAGATTCAGTCAAATTAATTTTATGACACACAACGTGAACTCTTATCAAACCCGTCTTCCTTGAGCCTCACTCTTGGAGGCGGCAGTCTTCTTCGCTTCTTTAGTCGCAGCCACCAGCTTCTCCATGAGAAGACACACACCACTGAGCCACGTCTACGCTTCTCTGTGCTGGCCGACCCCCTTTTCGTTCGAATCATTACTGGCAGCAGGGTAAAAGCTTCCTTTGCTCAATACTAATCTAAATCTCCCTGATTCTGCAGCTTCTTCAAAAAGATCTCTTAAGCAGTGGGCCAGAAGTCAAATGAGCTACTTTTTCCCCACATTGCTCGATTTCCTGCAGCTTCAAATGATTCTTCTGATTAAATACAGACTTTATGTACACATTGCTCCTTTTATAGCATTTCCCTTAGCATCACAGAGGACTCAGTGTTCTCAATAGTGGCATCAGAAGCTTTTTACTGCTTTCTACTGTGAAGAGGATTGGATTCATTTTTGGAGACAGCTTTTATAGGCAGCGGGAGGTCTGACAATTGGTCACTTTTCGCTTGGACTAACCGTATAATACACTTCAAACAGACCAAATATAAAAGCAAAACAAAACCCAATAAAGCGTTTTATTCAAGACTTTCAGGGTTTGGACAAATCACAATCAAGTGGGGCCCATCTTTTTGTAGATGAATGTTATTGCGTCATATTTGACATTCGTTTTCTCAGCTCAGAAAAGCTGACCAAGTGCGTGTAATATAAGATCAGTGCATTCTCTGCCTACACGCATCCCACTCTTTGCAGCTTTTGACCATCTTTGTAAATGTTTATCTCTTGCCTCCCGTTCCAAACATATTAAAACACACTCTGTGTCCTTTGCGAGCCAAAACACTGGAGGTCACGGACTCCATTTGCTTGTCCAAATAAGATTACTGGCTCGAATCTGAGGTCGTAAACACTAATATTTGCTGCTGTTAAACCATTTACAGCCTTTTCCACATGTATAACCAGTAAGCTGGATTCAAATTTAGACACTTCTGACAGAAAAAAAAAAAAAAAAAAAAGACACCAGCAAGAAGTTTTCCCTCAACACTACCAGGTGGTGCATTGGCCCATAATGCAAATGGAGCTGATAAAGCTGCAATAAATGTTTACAACCCTACAACCCATGACTTAAACTTTTCAATATGCTCACAAACAAATGGTTCATCTAACACTCAAGGCACTTTGGCAGATGATGGTCTTCCCCTTGTGGGAGTGAAAGCCAGCTGCACAAGCCACATCTTGTCCACAATCAATGTTTAGGCTCTTTCTGCTGTTACAGTGCTCGTTCTGTTGAAAACATTGTGACATCTGGAGTCAATGGAGACCAGGGTCCCATCATTAAAATTATGGGGAAGGGATACAAAATAATTATAATAATAAAGCATATTTCCTATAGTCATGCAGGTGTCCTTCTGGACAGGAAGAAATTGAATTTTTCCTGTAAAGAGAACGAAAAACTGGTTTTATTTCAGGGTAAATTAAATGTGCTAAAATATCCTTAAATGCTCATAAAGTGAGGTACACTCAGTCCCAGCAGAGCCTGCAGACAAAGGAGTGCAATGTCTCCTCTCAACAGGGGGACATATCATAGATTGCGATTGTCAGGATTCCCCTGGGTTTTGGACATTCACTAGAACCAAAAAACAGCCTTTCCACCGCATATTAAAACTCCCTGACATAAATCACAGTGACAATCTCTTAGACAGACAATGGAATAATGAGCAAGGGGGAGGGCAAAGTCATGAAACTTTTACTCTGGAAGCAGGATGAGGCAACTTAGCAGGAGGTTGGGGTACTGAGTGGGAGTTGTAACCAGGAAGACTGGATTGAGATGTTGAACTATGAAGAAACATGCAGACGGAGGAAAGAGAGCTTATTTTCAAAGCACTTTGAGATGGATTTCTGATAAGAGCAGAAGGTCAAATAGTAACAAATGTCAGAGTTGTGTCAAGCTGCAGGGATTTCAGAAAGAAAAACCAAAGCTCCTCCCTTCAGAGGCTGGTTTTTGAGGGAGATTTCTGAAGTTTATGATGCAGTAGATCGCTTGTGTGTTTTGACATGATTGCAGCAGAACACCGGGCATCCACAGACAGCAGCAGCAACTGCAGGTCATTTCACAGCCAGGCTCCAGTTCCATTCATCACCCGCTTGTTTAATCAGCTGGCTGTCACCAAGTGAGGCCATCAACCTCTGCCAATGGTCATCACATCACACCTACCAGCAATATAACTGTTTTATTCCTGGTGTTAACATGCTGAATTAGTTAGCAGGTTCTCTGAATTCCAACATGGAAGTCAAATAAGGTGATTTGCCTGAATTCTCCATGGTTATGGAGAGTGCAGAACAAGGTCTGCATGCAGCACTAACACAGCATCCAAGAGCCCGATGTCTCGTCTCCACTGAGACTTAATCACCTCCCAGTTATTAATTATGTGGAATTCAATTTTGCAAGCGTATTACATGTATTTATTCACTGTGATTTTCTTCATTTCGCTGGAGTTAGAGATGGCAGGAAGAAATCAGATCACAGAGGATTTCAGCAAACAGATGCTTTGTGATTACGGAACTGTTTGCTTGAGAGTCAGGGAATCAAACTAATTCTGTGCGCACACAATGAGTGGCTACATACGTCATGAATTTAAGAAGAGATTTGTAAGCCAGCCAATGCAAATGCATATCCTCCTATTTTTCATATATTAAATATGTTTATGGAGGGGATTTAATATATTCTAATATGTATATAAGCCTATAGATATGAATTCCAGTGTGCACAACAGAGCCTAAAATGCGATGTGTGTATGTGAATGTTGCAATGTGAGCAGTGTTTACTGGTTCCAATAAGTGCTTGTCTGCTTGGAGGAAAAGCTGAAAAGGCAAGTAGTACTGGAGCATAGCCCCCCCCCCCCCCAAAAAAAATACCTATATTATATACATAGCTATTGAGACATCACCTCTGATTTCTATAGTCCAATTTTGAACCCTTGAGATGCTGTTTCTAATGTCATCATTGTGGTTGCAAGGAAGTGGATGTCACAAGGAGGGGTGCGTTTGACCATGTTCCTCATTGGCTAATGGATTTCAGGCACTTCTGAGTTGGCTTCAAAAGCCCATTGGTCTGCCAGGATTTAAATATGCTGGCCTGCTTTGACCCACCACCACGGGTGGTGCTAGTCGTTAGCTGTCTGTTACTTTGATGGGTTTCTAGCGCTAGGAGAAACTAGGAGGTGACCTTTTTTGATGTGTGTGACTTTGCGCTTTTTCAGTGTAAGCATCAGACAAAAATCATCGTTTACTGTGTAGTTAAATGTAATTAAGTTACTTAGCACTAATGCATACGTCTGTGGATGCACTTTTCTAACTAAGCTAGCCAGTGTTCGCTCATAACTTCATGATTACCTCTAACTTAAACGTGACTTCTGGCTTAAAGAAAAAAAAAAAAAAAAAAGCATGGTAACATAAACTCAAAGCTTCAGCAGAGCACACACCAGTTGGTGGAGGTCACAACATATGTCCGTTTTTTGTATACAGCCCATTACCTTTTATTTCCTTGTTTACAGCCTTTATGTGGTAAGCCAAGTGGTGCTGCAGCTGGCTGAAGGTCATATTTATAATGCACACATGAGAAAAATCAATCTGCTCATGCAACTTTCAGAAATAAACTTTCAGAAGTACAGTTCTAAAAAAGGTTCATCTGTTCTTTTAACAGGAACCCAGACCTTGAGAAAAACAAAAGGAATACAGTAGGATTTACTTTCCTCTGAATCCCTTTATTCACATCACAGCTGCGCAAGTTCAGTGGGTGCTTACTCACCATCGAGGTAACTAAGATATCCTCAGGGCGCCAGCTTGCAGATGTAGTGTTACTGAGAAATACTATTCATGGTAGCACTTTGGCAGGAATCACATTTAAGGGGGGGGGGGGGGGGGGGGAGAAAAATGGCACAGGATAAATTTTTTTCAAAAGGTTTAATGGGAGATTTTAGGGTGGGGTGACTGATTGGCTGCTTGGTAGGTATACGCCTGCCAGAACACTGAGTGTAAACATGCCCCAGATTTACTATAGCAGCATGAGCCAAGTCACAAGGCACAAGGGGGCAATGGGGACAAAGGGGCTCGCTTGCAGCTAGGATGAGAAAACCAAAAGGAGGAGAGGGTAACAAAGCTGATATCAATCTCAGACAGAGCTTGGCTTATCTTGCATGCAAGGCACCAATTTTTTTATTTATATATATATATATATATATATATATATATATATATATATATATAAATGCAGGCCATTTACCATTTATTTATATATTTAAAGAAAAAAAGCAAAGCAAAACAAACACTATCTCTGCCCTCAGCTAAATAAAGCTACACAAGAGTGCACAGCTTCAAGGCTCTCTGTTTGACATGATTTGACAAAGGGTTTGATAGCAGTGCTGGAGCTGACAGAAGCCGACAGAAGTCGCTTCAAGGTCATCTCAGCTCTGCTGCTCCCGATGCTTAGGCGAAGTGATGTTATTTCATCGCCGGTGACTACTGGCAACCAAAAGCAGAGCGGCTCCGATCTGATCTCTACTGCTGTAGTTTACCTGCCAAGTCAGCACAGAAACAGTTTGTCTGCACAGTCGGACCTCTGATGAGGAGACAAAGTGTGTTAGAGGAGCAGGGGGTACTAACTGGGAAACACCACAGGAAAATAAAAATGACTAGGGCTATCCGAGTAGATTCTGTTTCCGTTAAAGAAACGTGACGCCAATTCTGGGAGATATTGCAGTTCTGCACTTCTTCAATGTCACGTGTATGTGGCAGGTTTGCAAACAGCATCTTTAACCAAGTAGTGTCTAAAAGATATTCCTTTTAAAATGAAAAGTCAAGAAAAAAGAAAAATTGACTTTACTGGATGGGAAATAAAGCTGACAGTACTGAACTCTACAGTATCCACAAAGCCAGGCCATGAGGCTTACTTGTACTGTGGTGTTTGTAATAACGGCTTTGCTGCACTTGTAGATGTGTGAGTGAATATGCTGTCTGGTCTGCTCATGTCTTAATGTGTGTGTGAGTGTGTGCATGTCATACTGAGAGACAGCTGGGCCTTGCAGATAATAACCAGAGCCTGACAGTGTGCAAGTCCAGTGTTTGTTTGCATGTGAGGATTATGCTTTTTTTTTTTTTTTTAATGGAGAAAAAAAAAAGTGTTAATAATGCCATATGGTTACAGGTGCATAAATACATCGGAGCAGCAACAGAAAACCGTGCAACGGCAGAATGTTTGTTTGAAATGTGTGTAGCCTACAAGCCATGCAATTCTTGAAAAAGCTTCCTTCACCAGCTGAAGAAGAAAACATCTGTCCAACACATATGTAACAAGGATGAGGTCAGTGCATAAAGCACAGCATGGCTCTAAAAGCAGAGGAGCTGACAGAGACAGCATGCCCTGTAATTAAAGGCTCTTAGGTGTCATCCTGATGCACTCAGAACTGGCATGCGCCCGCCCAACACTCAGACCAGCAAGGCGATGTGGCGCAGTGTTCCATCACAGCTGAAAGCTTACAAAATCCTGATGATGAGGTATCTGAGTGAGTTATTCAAACACAGACCTTGAAACTCAGAGAGGGAGAGAGGAGGAGACAAACATTTGGCATCATTTTCCTCACTCAATTCAAAGCAGACGTGCCTGTGCTTGTCGTGTGTGGTGCCTTTTCAAACACTCCTCCTCCATCCTCTTTAGTGGGGGTGGGCAATACCACCACATTTAAGATATTAACAATAAACTCCTGCAGTGTTTACAGTTTGCCTGCTTGCTTTAGCTCCAAGGGCACATTTGGTTCAAGTTCTGTATGGCACAAGTGGGTGGTGGGCCATTAGCTACTCTGTGTCAACAGGAAAAAGTAATACTTATCATAGCGATGTAATGTTTCAACAAAAACAAGTGCTCCTATAATTTGAAGAAACAGATGGGAAAACTAGTTTTAGACTCCAATAGGTGTGAAATCTCCGCAAGTGCTAAGAGTTGCTATTGCAGACAAGTGACGCCAAGATGTAACAGTAGCACAAATGCACATACCCCTGTATTTATGTGCCAAGAACTAAAATGTGTGATGAATCTGTTTAAGAATTCACTGAATTCAATACTGAGACTTTCTCGCAGTAGTATCAGTGATTGAGGGAATTAAGCCCACCTCTATTCTACAGATTTTAAAGCTGTAACAGGCTGATGTGATTCATATGATGTGAAGCAGGTATAAATGTTTCATATTGCCCAGCATTAAAGCACAAAAGAGGCTAATGGGAAGGCCAATTTGCCAGGTGTTTCAGGAGGGCACTGAAGAGTTAACATCCTGAACTGATGCTTGATGAAAAGTCCTGAGAAAAATTAGGGAACTGCATTAATATTTGGAGGAGCTAATTAGCTACACAAAAATTTGTGGCGAAGTAATTGCCGTTAAAATATTTAATGAAATAAGAAAACAAAAAAACAAAAACAAAACAAAAAACAGGTAATGGTAATCAATCCAACCACTGTCATTTTTGCTTGTGCTAAAGAGGTTCACTTACACTCCCTTCTATAGACGGGAGTGCTAACTGAATTGCTTGATAACTATGACCCACCCAATTGGATTTGAATAGGGGGGGAACAAAGAGTCATGCAAGTCCATAGCACAAATGTCCAAATCTAGCTGGCTTGCAACACTTACAGCTTAGTTTCTGCTGGAGTTAGAATCCCATCAAAGTACATGTTGATGGGCACCAGTGGAACTGCTCTCAGTTTACAAAGTACACACACTTAGGACTGGCATGTGCTGAAAGTCTTTTAGAGTGCTACGACAGCATAAACACAACCTGGTGAGTGCGTACATGTGTGCATGCATGTCTCTGGAGAGGCTCTTGATGAGAAGAGCAGGCTGGAGTCGCACAGAGTCTCATGCTCTCCACTCATCCACCACATAGTGACCAAGGATGAGAAGTGGTCAAGCACACTGGTTTACACTAATGGCTTTTCACCCACACACTCAGACACACCTTGGATGAAGGGCTGCATGCTTTTCCTCTTGCTCTTCTACCGTCATGTTTGTTTCTAATAGCCCTGCTGATATCAGAAGCCTGGTGAGTTCAGGATCAGCTGCACTAGTCTCCACACTTGAGCATAAGGGTTACATTGACCTGCCATGGTTCAAAAGCATCACAACCTAAAGACTGATAAAGTGGCTGATTTTTTTTTTTTTTTTTTTTTTTTTTTTTTAAAAAGCAAACTATTAAAAGAAAGGAGAAAAAAAAAAAGAAAAAAGTGACTTTATCACAGAAAACACAGAAGATATGCAGTGAGACACTGCACTGGAGGACACACGTGAGTCTCTTTTCCACACACATCCACTATAGCAGGAGTAAAATGCATATGGAGTGCATTAAATACTGGAAGCAAGTCAGGAAAGTTCAGACTTCTAATGAAAGATACATGAGACGGCTGCTTTTAACCATTTCAGTACAGCCTAAACTGAAAGGTAAAATCCAAAGAGTTTCCTGAAAAGTGCAAGAGTAGACACCTTTTTTTTTTTTTTTTTTTAATAAAGTGCACTGCATTCTGAAATGTTGGTGCTGTTATATGAATCAGTTCTGGCATATAATCATATCACCATATGGACACCAGGTTTTAATGCAATTTATTCAAAGTACTTTTTTCCAGAGGGAAAAAAACCCAACAACCAGAACACATGTGCAATTCAATAGTGAGGAAAAAAGTGTTGCTATTCAAGTGGCTTTAAGCACAAAAAAAAAAAAAGAAAAAAGAAAAGATGTCAGAAGTTCCACAAATTTCAAGTCATCGTCAGCAGAATCCATAGGAAGTCAAACAGTCATGGTCTCTGCTAGAGAAGGGCAAACCTGCTCTGAGCTAGCCATTATGTACAGTTAGACCATTACAGACACAAGTGTAAACAATAGAGCCAGCAGAGAAGTAAATCTCCTCGTGATGCAGCAGGTTTAAAGGAGTTGCGATTTGAAGTCATTTCTTGTAAACCAAACATTTCATGGCCTTCAGGCATTCGTCACACTGCAGTTTGTGGTGCGTTTTAATAAGTCAGTTGTGTTGCTTTCCGTGCAGACACAACTCTACTTGTTGCGTAGGATTTGTTCTTGGTTAACATCACTTGCCCTAAATCCAAAGCATTTCCGAACAGATGATCTGCTTCAGAGGACGAGCTCTCTGCATTATGCTGTGCAAGACCTTTGATTTTTGGTGAATACTTGTCTTAACGTAGTGTTACTCGTAAGACACTGCAAGCCATGCGGTGCATGATTGGCATTAGATGGTGATTTGTGAGGTCCAATATCACATGCAATATCATGTGATAAAATTGTGATGAAGATTAAAATGTAATTAATTGTGCAGCCCTACCTTAAGGTGGGTCTACATTCTACTAGGTAGCAATCCTGAAAGAAACATTTTGAAAACAATGAACGGCATTATTTCATTTCATTTCTCAAATGCCAAATAGCTGGAACGGTTGTTTAGGAAGAAAAACTCGTGAAAAACTCAAGTGTTTACAAAAGATGTAAAACCTTTCATTAATAAGCAGAACGTGTATAAAGACAAATGACATCCCGTTTGTTTCAAGCTATTTAGTCTTTGTGTTTTATTTTCAGGACCGTTTGCTGTGTCTGTCCATTTTTTCCTATGGAATGAGTTGTTTTTACTGCAAATTGTCATGCATGGACAATGAGCAGTAAATTGTTGTTGGGCGTCTTATTTCCCCCAGTGGTTTTCCTTTTTGTTTGTTTTGTCATTCTCGTTTTAAATAAATAAATAAATTCTTGAAAGAATGCCTTTTTGACAGAAGTGTGTGCAAAAGCCATTTGTTCTCAGACAAGTCCACTACAATGCAGATTCAGCGCCACAGAAACCAAATTAAAGCTTTTTCATGTTACAGTCGAACAAGAAAAAGCCTTTTTGTGTTACAGCAATGGAAAAACTCAGAACCTCTGCTGTTAACTTTTTAATAGTGATTAGGCTAACCAAATGTACACTCCAGCACAGCAATCCAAAATTGCCTAATGACACTCTTTAACCTCACATTCCTTGCTGTCCATCTAAATTATTCGCTACGACCATCATTTCGCTTGCTATTTCCCTTAAATCAAATGTTCCTAATCGAAATTTGAAAGTTTAAACTTTTCTGTACATTCTCTGGACCGTGCGAGTGATGAGTCCATTAAAACATCTGAAAGAGACAGGGTTGATGTGCTGCAATTACCTTCCATTGTTGTGGCCGTTATGGTTTTTGTATGCAGGCACTTGTGAGTGCCACCTCTGCTGGAAGCCACAGACCGCTTTTCTTTCAGGATCAGTGGGCGTGTCCTTGCTGGGTTTTAGGTGGCCATTGGAGCATGTCTAAAACCTCACCAGCCTTTGCTCTGAACAACCACCCCCAGCCCCCCAGCCCCACCCCTTCTTGCTGCCCCTCCTCTGTTTTTGAACCACGATCCACACACTGCCAAGGTCAGTGGATTAGCATGCATGAGAGAAAGCGGACAATATTCGCCTAACATAAACCAAACGTACACAAGAAAGGACACTGTGTACACAGAGCATACACAGCATGCTCTGTAGCTTGGCTTAAATGGGCATTTTCATTTGCTCCTCTAAAAGTGTTAAAGCTGATCTGATCTGTGCCCTTCGTTTTACACAGTCTATACTGCTGCACATGAAAACACTAATGACAGAAAGCAGTAACTGACAGACTCTCTAGATGCTACTTGTGTTCAGAGCTTGATTATGTATCTTTTGTTTTAGAACCTTTCTTCCAGATTCCCTCTTAACATTATCACAGTAAAAGCAGATCTTCCCGTTGTAGGTAAAAAAACATTCAGGAATCGTAGGAAACTTGCACATTAGATTTAAATATAGCAGCAAGAATTGATTTGAACTCATCTGTGTTGTGTCTTGTGCCTTAAACCAACTAGAAACTAAAAAGCAGCAATAAAAAGGGAACAAAGAAATGGGTGGAGGGAGGCGATCACCACCTAATCACATTAAAACGCACCACTGAAGTACTGTGCTTAATGTAGAACACAATTATCTGGCATTTAGAGAGCTTGTTCAATCTGTACAAAAATCCACTCAAATGTAAAAGCACGTTTTTCCTTCAGTGTGAGTAAGGCTACAATGTTTTCTCTGCAGTCGCATTATCCCTAACAGACAGACACTGCTATGAGGCAATCATTTCAAGCATCTCTAAGCATATTTCTTTAAGGTTAAATTATTGATTCAAGAGGAAGATGATTAACAGCACTAAAACGATGATATTCAATTTAGTTCCCCAAATAATTAAACTGTGGTGGCGGTAGGGGTACAGGGTGTGTTTGGGCACACATGGACACAAAAGCAAGCACAACCACACAATCTTAAGATACCATATACTTTTGTTACCGACTTGGTTCATAACCTTTATGGACAGACTTTCTAGGCACAGCCAAGCAGCAGATGGTTACCAGTTTGGTGACCTCAGGATTACCTCTGCCTTTTGCGGATGATTTCTTCTGGATTCATCAGTAGCTGACCTCAGCATGCATTGGAGCAAACTGCATCCGAGTGTGAAATAACAGGAATGTGAATTAGCATCTCCAAGTCTGGTGCCAGAAGAAGGTGATGTGCCCACTCTGGGTCAAGGCAGATTGCTACTCCAATGGTAGCAGTTCAAGTATCCTGGGGACTTCTTTACAACAGAGTAGAGTAAAGCAGTAAATGCAAACATTGGCATGGATTGGTAGTGATGTGGATTCTATATCAGTCTGTTATGGTAAAGAGAGCTGAGTGTGACAGCAACGCTGCTGATTTACCAGTCAATCTACGTTACAACTTTAATCTATAACCATGAGCAGTGGTTGCAAGCGGCTGAAACGACCTTCCTTTGTAGGGTGTTGTGGAAAAGGAGCTTTATGGGAGCTCTCCTAGTACCTTCACAGCTCAGTTTAACTCAACTTGGATTTTAAGCTTTTTCAATTAGGTTGTAGGACCTGGTACCGGGTGCTTTTTGTTGTATCTACTTAGACGGTTTCCACTTAATCTGAAATGATCCAAAAATGAAGCGTTGGACTGTATGCCACCGGTGGCCAGACAGTGACAAATTTTGATGACTCATGAGGGTGGCTCCTCACAAAAATCCGCCAATTTTGAAACATGGCAATGAAGTAAATGACTAAATAAAAAACAAAAAAAAACCAACGTGGTCCTTGTCTAACAAAAAGCCACGCACCGAGCAGCAGAATACCATATCTCAACTTCCACTGTTGTGCAGTTTGTGTCGCATACAAATGATGTCATTTGCTATAACAAGTCCACACACATTAGTACTCAATTGTAATGAGAAACAACTGAAACCCCGTACTTTTAAGTTGAGTAGGTACTAGTGGAAAAGGTCTATTAGAGAAAGGGTGAAGTGTTTGGTCATTCGGGAGGGGCTCAGAGTAGATCTGCTACCCCTCTACATTGAAAGAAGCCAGCTGATGTGGTTTGGGCGTGTCCTACTGGCGACAAGCCCAGAACACCCTGGGGGGATTACTTTGTGGTCTAGGAAAGCCTCTATGTCCCTTGGAAGAGCTAGAGGTGGCCAGGGAGAGGGAGGTCCAGGCAACTCTGCTTTCAGGGGTGGCGGTCTAAGCAGAGAAGTGGCAGAAAATGGATGTAGAGGTGGATACTACTCTCCAGCAAGTTCCTCATCCTGTGGACGGAAACTTTACGGTCTCCACAGCGGCAAAAGCCCTTCTGCTGCAGTCTTAGTGAGCTCAACTTAAGCCCCTTTTCCATTAGTACCTACTCTGTCCTACTTGTCACAACTCTACTCGGATTGACTAGTTTTCCATTACAATCGTGTCCCACCTAATGTTTGCCGTTGTTGTCACAGCAACACAGCTGAGCGTCCCGTGACGCAATTAGTATGCAACACAAATGCTACAACAAAGGTGGACGTCGAGGCAATGATATACCTGCTGCTTGGTCTGTCGCTTTTCGTCAGACTCGGGAACCACAGCACTGTTTTTTTTCCCTAACCATTTCCCTCGTTGCCGGGTCTTAAAAATGGCAGATTTGATTTTTGTGAACAAGATGCTCTCATGACTCATTGAGTGACTCCACTGACCAGTCAAATGGTGGCATGCAGTCTTACGACATCACATTTTAATACCTGTCCAGTTGAGTAGGTACTATTGTAGCACCTTGTACCGGCTACTATCACCTATTGGAAAACCTTGAAAACCTTGGCGAGTCGAGTCGATCCGAATGGGTACTAATGGAAAAGGGGCTACTGTCAGTTAGGGCTGCCACAAACGATTATTTTGATAGTCGACTAGTCACCGATTATTTTTGCGATTAGTCGACTAATCAGATCATCATCCATTGGACGTAAAACTACAGCTTATTGCACCAGCAGCATCTGCTCTTATATAACTATCATTAGCTTACAGCTTTAAGTGTTTAAGGTCTGTGCTAACTAAAAATAAAGACAAGATGATAGTTTATTAAATTTTAATGAAATTTGCAGATTGTTTCGGTGAAGTTTAATAAACTCCTTGCTATCTAAAATATAACAGGACACTGGAGTATATTCTGGAGCATCTCACACTTCTGATAATCAGCTGTCTGCTTGACGTTTATTCAGCTGTGTAAAAACTATAACTTTAATCTCAGACAAACTGATTTACTCAGGAACAAATAAAATACTAAAAAAAAAAAAAAGCCAAACAACAACATTTTAAGTTATCTAAGTGACTCATATATATTTAACCTGAGTAGCGAAAGACGGCGGTGGGTTTGAAAACGATTTGCGGGGAGTCCGGTGTTCTCACGGCGCTAGTGAGCCTAGCCCCCAGCTCGCTAACGAGCTAGTGGGTAACAGACGTCTCCGAAAACGTAGGAGCGCTTTTGAAAATATGTGGTGTCCTGATAAACTGAGCAGATATTTGAGGTTTACACAGCTACATTCTCGCCTGAAAATATGTTAAACGTTTATTTTGTGACCCAGAAAGAATAATAAGAGTAACATTAAAACTAACCAGCTGCTGCCATTGTTGGAAACTGCGCTGGGCCGCGCTATGAATTCTGGGACACAGCTGCTTCTTCTTCTTCTTCTTCTTCGGGGTTTAACGGTAGCTGACATCCTTGTACATGCAATGCTGCCATCTTCTGTTTCAGTCCGTTATTACACTCTTAAATCCTGCCACTTATTCCTGCGTCTTTTGTGATCTTACAAAGCTTCAAACGACGCGTCGACTATTAAATCAGTCGTCGACGATTTTGATAGTCGACGTAATCGTGACTAGTCGACAAATCGTGGCAGCCCTACTGTCAGTTGAAGCAGTTCTCCATCTGCTGAAGGTTTTGGATATGCTACCCTTCTCATCTGCAATCTATAATGGTCAACTTGAGAGTATGTTGGACAGTGGGCCTAGCTGGTTAGTGATAACTTTCCAAAAATAAAAGTGAGGAGTTTGTCCAGTACTGAAGAGACTGTGTCAGTGGATTGTGGGGGAACAAAAGAAAAAAAAAAAAAGACAAAGATTGCAAAATAGAATTTAGTTGGGTGGCTCGCCCAAGTAAGTGTGTGACAAACACTGTAGTTAACGTACTCAAGTCTGAACTCGAATGTCTCCTTGATTAAAGTGAAAAGAAAAGAAAATTAAAGAACAAAAAGAATCCATCTCTTCAGTGCACCTCTTCAGAAAGTACTGTCTGAGAAGCTTCTGATAACTAACAGGGATACATGCTGTATGCCTAACCATTGCTTACAGCTCCAAGTCCCATGATCTTTTGTGCTGCTCTGCCTCTGCTCAAGAACCATAATGAAAAACAGACAAGCTCTCCCTTTGCAGCAACCACAAAAACCCCTACTCACTACACATGAGAGATTAGCTTGCTCATTAGGAGAGAAGGAAGGATGAGGAGAGAGGGAAGGAGGACAAAAAGGAAGAGGGATGCTTTTCAAGGAAGAGGGCAAGGGTGCTCTCTCCAGAAAACAGGCCGGGTCCCCTTTTCTTACAGACAATGCCAATCAGAAACGGCTATTTAAAGAGGTGACCTGCTTTACATGTTTTGCAGCAGTGGTGGAGGTCAAACAAAGGTTAGTTTATATATGAAGCATGCTAGTGTTTGTGCAAAGCTGTTGTCTCATTAAAGAGCTTATAATCAGTGCCAGTGACTTTTAAATAAGACTTTCTACATGAAATTGTCAGTTGAAAAACAGTTTCTCACACTACTACTTATGCTCTCCAGCTGACAACCTCAATCACTCATCGTTCATGTCAAAATACATGAATTTAAGATGATGAATGCCGCGTGGAGTGAGGCAAAGTAGGGGGGTAGAAAGAAACATCAGTGGTTTGCAAAACACTCACTTGCTGGGAACCAGCCTTGGGCCAATTTAGTCTATTCAGCTCTTAGAGAAATAAGCTAAATGGCTCAAGGATGTGAAAGGTTGTTCTTGGGTATGAGAGATGCTAATTTGAGGTGGTGCATGTGAATCACAGGATGACAGCTCACTAAAGTGGCTAAAGAGGAGGGAAACAAACCTTCTGGGGGGAGGGGCTTCAAATACAGGCAGGTGTGCTTAAAGGAGCCAATATACCTCTAAACCTTTATGAACTTATGCTGTGGTTAATGTTTGACTAAACTATTTGCCTGGATGAGAACAGACAGATGAACGAATGAAGCGAGAAGCTTATTTTAAGGAGCATCTTGTTGGCCATGTAAACCCGCACATTTCAACAGCTCTAATTCAGGATGTTGAAATGTGTTTAGTGGGACTTTCCTGAGAGGAGGGGGGAGAAGAAGGAAAAAAAAAAAAAAAAAAAAAAAAAAAAAAAAATCTGTCAATTTCCCCTGTGAGCCACATCCAAACAGCTACCTCATTTGTCACAAGCTTCCATAATGCATCAATCAATTCCCAAAAAGCTGTCGGCAGAGCAAATACAGGAAAACAGCGGCATGTGTTTAAATTATGGAAGCTTAATCCACAGTTGTTATAATAGGACGTGTGGCAGTGTGTGCAGAGTAATTACATACGATGATGAAGTCAGGTGCAAAAAGGTCTCCCATTCAATCAGTGGATTTTGCCAGGAGACACATTAAGTTTATATTTGTATCATAAATTGTTTCACTCAGTCGCACATTAGCAAAAGGTCAATTAGAAGCAAAAAGCACAGAGCAACCAAGTGCCTTTGAAGGTATGATGCCAGACTGTATGTGCTACAGAGCAGCTACTGGGCCCCAAATTGTTGCACTTCATTTGCTCTGCACTCTGCAGAGTCACGTGTTATGCATATTTTCCCCCAGTCTTTCTGTCAAGGCCCAAGAGGGGAAAAAAAAGAAAACAAAACACAAGAGAGACAGTAAATTTTGTGTGAAGTGACATCTAATATGAAAAAACCCCCTCAGGGAACAAAACTTGTAATTTCATGTATCTATGCAGAGATGTTTGTAGTGCGGTTGTCCTTAAGTTGGCATATGTGTTTCTGGGCTGGGCCTGTAGTCACTTGTGGTTTCGTACATGTATCTATGCACACACTGCTCCACAGCCTCTTTCCCTGCAGACTTGTTGCAGCTGTGTATGTTGTTTTTGCTCATCACTGATATTTATTATGTTACACTGTGAAAAACTGGCCCTGCCCCCTTTATTTACTACCGCTATGTTGGTTACATATTCAACACATAATGTTTTCAGTAGAAACAGCTGTGCATTCTCAACTTAATACTCAATATTTTTGTCTCCTTAAGTTCAGAAGAAAGATGAAAGGAGGTTTCTCATTTCTAGGTGGTGGCTTATCATTTGCTGAAATTACAACTAATGGGGCAGATTTCTGGCACTCACTGGCTGGTTCCCAATGAGTGCCAGTTCTGTGTGAAAATGGCTTGTTGATGCCATAGGTCAAAGAAGAAAGGCCTGATTCCAGCTGACAGGAAGGCCACAGTAACTCAAGCAATGGCTTTTTACAACCAAAACATGCAGTAGAGCATCGTTGAATACATTGAACCTTGAAGCAGCAGAAGCCAACACAGGGTGCCACTTCTGTCAGCTAAGAACAGGAAACTAAGGCTATAATTCACATGCGCTCACCAACATCAGAAAAACATCACCTCATCCGATGAGTCTCGATTTCTGTTGCAACATTCGGATGGTAGGGTCAAAAATTGGTATTAAAAAAAACAAAAAAAACAAAAACAAGCATGAATCTGTCCCAACTCATATCAGTGGTTCAGGTTGTTGGTAGTTGTGTAATAGTGTGGAGGACTTTATCCTGGCACACTTTGGGCCCCTTAGTAACAAATGATGATTGTTTAAAACATTGTTGCTGTCCATATCAATCCCTTTGCAACAACAGTGTCTCATCTTCTGATATCCTGTTGAAAGCAGCTAAGACACCCTGTCATAAAATTACTCAATATCCTATTTACAAGAGAGACTGTTTCAGACAAACATATTAACAAATACAAATAATAAACAATATCTCACACACGCACATGCACACGCACACAGAAGCAACACTCACCTGTTCTTTCAGAGGTGCAATTAGAAAAAAGCTGAAGTAAACTAAAATTGAGAAGCTGTACCAAGCCCCCAGAATAAGATAAATCAGGGTTAATTTGAACTGAATCATGCATAGCTACCCTACTGAAGTACAAGCATAAAAATATAGAGCTGAAAATGAGGATAATAAAACCTCAGTAATGAAGTAGGAGCAAGTAAAAAAGAAAAAAAAAAAAGAAGCACTGCTCTGAGTTCACAGTGCTGAAACGAGTCCTCTATTTAATTCTGTTCATGTTTTATTTGCTTGATCTGCAAACCGAGACAAGCAATATTATATTTATACTTTATTGTTGTGGCATTTGCATTTCATTTTTCCACTTTAAGCATTCTAAGAAAAAGGCTTTTAAGACAGGGTCATTTGCATGTAATATTAAAAATTTCTCTTTACATTTGGTTGTTGTAGTTTTCTTTATGAAAGGATGTAAAAAAAGGAAACCATTACGGTGATATGCACAGACCTGTAGATTTTGGAGAAATAATGCCAAAACTCACTCACAGCCACAATGTTAAGCCACAACTGGTCATCAGTGAAAACAAATTACACTTACTGTATGGGAAACTGATTCGAGGTATGACATCTTCCTCAGTGGCGATCACTGACTGGAGAAAGCTAGCCAATAGCAGTGCAGCAGCAGGAAGACAGTGGACAGTCCCAGTTAATGTCCACATGGTTGCCTGCTTGTCTAAGATGAACACAGATGTACAAGGTTTGTTTTAAGATTCCTTGGAATACATTAAACTCCTATTGATGCCACAGAGGGTTATTTTCTCACTCCCATCTTCCTGCAAGTCAGAGGGGGGTGGATCGTGTCCTTGATTCGAGTCTTGTATTCCCGGTGGTCTTTACATACAGTTTGTAGCCTCTTAGTGTAGAGAAGGGGAATCCTTTCTGGATTAAAGGCTGCTGGATTTCATCTTCTCATAGTGCTCTGCGGTTGATCAGTGCTAAGCTCCAACCAGACTCCACTTAGTTAAAGTCATCTTGGATCTGTGGAAAGGAGAGAGAGAAGTTTTTTCTTTATGTGCGTTCCAACAACAGTTAAAAAAAAAAAAAAAAAAGAAAAAAAAAAAAGATGAAACACAAGCTGGAATAACAGATCCTTATCCAGCTTCTGACGCTATAACCATAAACTACAAACGCAAAAGGACTAATACATTCAAGCAGCGGCTCATTCTAGAGGATGCTGTGGATTTTAATTCAAACAGCTGTTATTTGAGAGGAGTGTTCATTAGTTTTGCCAGCAACAACGGCATCACCCAAAAATGACCTTCCACATCCATCTGCCCCTCAGCTTTCAATAGTGAACAAACAACCTTTTGTTTTAGTTTTTTTCCCACCACAAAGAAAACTCAGCAAAACAGATCATTCAGCGCTCTAACCAGCTAAAATGAAAATACTCATCATCTGGTAGCTTGAAGGGTTTCACAAACTTAAGCCTAAGTGAATATCCAATTTGCTGTTTGAAAGACGAAACGCCTACTACATTTTTTTTAATCTCTGTATTTAATTATGCTGTCAACAAATCGGTGAGAGATCCCCCTAGAAGATAATACGGGAGTCTGGCTCCAATTTTGTGGCTATGTGGGGAAATAAAAGAACAGTGACTCCCAAGACAACCCGGTAATTTGTCACAAGAAGGTGCAATGAACAGCTTTTATTTGCTTTGTGTGAGTATACAGATCAGAAGCATGTTATGTAAATCTATACTGGTATTTTTGTGTTTAGTGGGCTGTCAGTTTTATTGAAAAGCACTTAAAGTAAGCACCAGCCCATTTGTTTCAACCCTCTGAGTTTTTTGAAACAACATCAACAGCTATCAAACCTGTCATAATTTATTTTTGCTTGTTTGAGGAAAACACAAATTGTTGACACGAGCCCAAACCTTCAAATATGAAGATGCATTATGTTTTCTTTGAGGTCACGTTTATTGCAACTAGGTGTTGACACATTTCTGCCTTTGCTAGCCAGTGACAGAAACAGTGGTCTATTACAGTCATGGTCTATTTTTATTAATTACTGCCTGCTGGTTCAAAGAGGTTATGATGAACCGGAGCTGTAGCCACGAGAAAAAAAGCCCCTCTTTTCCTGTGAAATAAAATTGTATATGAGCAAGGTAGAAATTAAGTAAATGACCAGTGCAATACTTTAAAGCAGGAAATGAGCAGCTTTACAATAGCTGCGTCAGACAAAACTAACACTTAACCATCCGAAGCCACCTGTCCAGAATGTGGACGCCAACCTGCGTAGAAGAAAGGATATTTGTGATTAGCACCTTCATGTTGGTCTCCAACAAAACCTGAGGAAGATGGCTTTTAAGCTCTCTCTCAGTTTACTATCTAGTTGACACTTTGCTTGTTTACCATTTGAAACTGAACACAGGTGGCACCTTTTTATGAGTTTTTTCACTGATAACAAAGCATTTCTTTCACCAAAAGCAATGTCATGAGAGAACAGATACTGAATCAAAAAGAGCTGTGAAAAAAACAAAAAACAAAACTAAGAGCCTAGACTGTTTTTGTAAGCCTGGAGAAGTATTAAAGAGGTATTAAATTATAAAGCACATTCAGTGACTCCTGTTTGGTTTAACTTGTTAAATCAAAATAACCAGTTTTGTACGCAGTATACTGCAATTTCAAATTAACACAAAAATAGAAGCGCTATGGCCGAAACAAATGATCTTTTCTAAAAATTTTGACCCAGTGATGATGCGAGTTGAAAGTCCAGGGGATCACCAAAGGTATTACAACCCTGTCTGAGGTGGGGTATGCACGCTTGCAATATATTTCAATCTTGGTCCAAGTGATGGCCTTACTGACTCCTTACAGCAATACCACATGCCTGTTGTGCACCCAAAACAGCTGTAGATCATATATTTGCCAGTGTTTTCAGACCTAAACCAGAGTGCAAACTATTACTTGATTCTTATGAATTCACCAATATCCTGACCGGAGTACAGATGCCTCCGTTCAGTGAGCTCAGTAAAGCCCTCGTGTTTGATATAACTCCCTACTCCTTATTGCCCGGCAGTGCTAGATGCCTCCCTGAAGAACCCACAGAGGTGGTTAGGTTTAGAAAGTAAACACTGCAGAGCACATGGCGTCTCTCGCATCATTGAAGGAACTCCCTGAAGACCTCATGCAAATATTTATGACAGCCAATAAATACAGCAGACCAAGATGAGCGTGGGACAATAAGTAGCTCCTGGGCATCTGCGGAGGTAGGGCCCAGCTGGAAAGTACCATTTTAAACTTTTGAGCAGCCTGAATAATACTTTTTAACATACTCTGCTACCTGCCCAGTCTGAAGAGTGGGGAGCTGACTTGAATACATCTGTATCTCAGTGTCACACCCTGGTCTCCCCTCCCCGGGGTCTGCAGCATCCAACTAATAGGTCTGTGTCACTCTTCACTTCACTGCCAGGCCTGCTGTGGTTCTTGCTGCTCCACTGAAGCTAGCTGAGTCACTGTGGGCTGAAACATCCACCCACGGTACTCTAACATTTCCTTTTGCCTCCGGTGGTCCCTCTCATGCCTGCTGGGACAACAAGCTTGGCTGCCCAGCATCTCTTGCACACCTCAAGCCTCCATGTTCCCAGGGCACATCCTTATGTAACTGCAAGTGTTTTAAATTTTAATGAAAAGAGAGGCGTGCTGTTAGAAGTGTTTCCTGCCACTCGGCTTAAAAGCTTCCTAATTCATCAAACTCTTTAGGGCAGTAATGCATGAAGAAATATCTCAACACACTTAAATTGACCTTTTACCACCTCAAAAATGTAGCTGATGCCCACCAAAAATTTCACCAAAATTTCAGTCATGAGTAATTTGGTTCCAATTTAATTGGTTCAGAAAACATTTTACACAATCGTGTTTGCTTAATTACAGCAAAAACATTCAGACCTATCACATGCACACCTAGTCGTGACTTCTACCAAAGAATTAAGCCAAAAAACTAAAACAAAAACACATTTACTTACAGTTTACTCATCTGCCTCCTTACAGAAATATTGGCCTCAAAAAAAAAAGAGAAAAAAGTTTGTTTTGTCTTTTTTGACAAAACTATGCCAATAGCAAGAGGCCCATGCACCTGAATAGGAAACGAGGTATCTGGGGAATCCAAGACACATGATGACTCATAAATGTTCATATAACTGGGCCCGGTGCCTGAGGAGCACTAGATGGACACTTTGCAGGCCTCAGGCAGATCTGTTCAGCCTTAACAAGGGCACGAAGGCCAAGTAAACTGATGTAATACTGCATTCATCCTCTTTTCTTTCAGATTTTAAAAAGACCCCATCATACGTAAATGCATTTTAGTCAAAGTACTCATGCAGTGTCCTAATCCAATCTCAAAAGCAATGCAACAAGGGTCTGAAGGAAAAAAGTACTAAATATTAATAAGCATTAAATCATATTTGACAGCAAGTGCTCGACCAAAGAAAGTGATCTAATTAGAGGTAACAATTATAGGATTTATAGAATTAGAATTCTATTCAACCAGAGCTGCTACAGTAAAAGTGAGCAACTATACTCAATGCCACTGGACCCATCTGCTCATGCAGGCGAGGGTCTGCTGCTCCTTGTATCTGTGAAGGGTGAATCTGGTGCCATATTGCTTAAAGCTACAGATTCATTAACCTTCTGAACCTCCCTCGAGGCTCCCTATTAATTCCTGCATCTGTTCATATGGCAAAAGGATGTGAAAGACACATTGGGCGATACACTCCGTCAGGTCATGTCGAGTTCATTGGAAAGGTAGCAGCATGAATGCTAACCATTTGGCTAGCTTTTGATTAAAAGACTGGGCTTTGTGCTAGGCTACGAATTCTCAATAACTCTTCTCTGCAAAGTGACTTGTCTCACATTTGGTCTTTGGCACAAAATGAGGCACTTATGGAGATAATCAGCAGCCAGGCAGGACCTTGTGATGAGAGCAGTATGACTGAGTTTGACATGAGGGTAGATTAGGCTGCGGTCCAATCCATTAACAGTATCATGAGCACATCTAAGTGAAAGGGAACTAGAAAAGCATTTTTAATTGCACAAGTTGCCATCAAATCTTATCTGTGTCCGTCAGGCCAGATTTAAGGGTGACTTTGGGGAACTGTATCCAAAATGATGTAATGACTTCTTCCAGTAACAAAAAAGGACAGCAATGTTTAAATCAAATAAATGTTAACGTTAATGTTTAATGTGGCCTCTTGGGTTTAAATTACTATTTACAAAAGATTTGTGGAACTATCATCTTCGGCAAAGAAGGCCTCAGTAGGCGACTGACAAGGCAGAGACTCCTTACTATGTCTGTCATCATAACTCAGACTAGCAGCCTGCTTTCTTGGGTGCGCAATGCATAATTATTGCAAAAATCAAGATCGCTGAGGGAGGTACATTTTTTTCCCCACCCAAATCAATGGCATGGACTCCAAATCATTTTTTTCAACCCACCTTGCTAGACATACCGGCAATATTTACTTTGTTTTTAAAGAACACGTCATCAGATAAATAGTTAATAGGTTAAACTAATTTTAACCTTTCTGAATCTTAATGAATCAGGGGTAAAAGGTGAACTACTTTTCAAATATCCGTGAGGTAAAACATTGCATGCTGTACTTTGCAGGAACATTAGGTGAAACGTTAACGCTTACTCTGTCCACCAGGGAATGGGACTGTGGGTAGTAGAAGGAAAACTTTCAGGTGAGCAGACTTCTCCCACACCAAGAAGGGAGTGCGCTAAATAAATCATGACTGGGTTAAAAATAAACCATAAGCACCCCGTGCAGCAGTTGAGACAGCACCAATTGTTTGCTAAGCTGGCAGAGCACATAGTGAATTCATCATCACAGTGACTCTGTGAGTTTACATGATGGTTAAGCATGAGTCAGCATGTCTGGATGAGGGAGCTCAGGGATAAAGATGTCAGACAACAGAGATGTGTAGACAACTGCGATGATGTCATTAATTGCAAACTCGCATGTAGATATCACTCTTAAGCTACAATTACTTTTTATTAAAAACAAAAAGAAAAAAGAGAGACAAGCGTATTATCCTACGCAAATTCAACCCATCTCAAAAAGGGTTCTGATCATCACCATGCTGATAACATACTCAAACGAGGTGGACTTTTAAAAACAGGAAGTCCACACTCAAATTTGGCTAAAATCTTGAGTGCCTCTACAGTAGTGCTAAATTGGCTTCTTTCTTTCCTAGCTACTTCTATCAGAGAAATCTTCAGGATATCCTCTCTCAGAAGCCTTTGAGTGGTTTATATATGGACAACCTCCTCATAACTCAACAATGCAGGCTTTGAAAAAACAAAAAAAAAAAAACAAAGAAAAAAAACATTTTTCCATCAAAATATTTTTGTCTTTGCTTCTTGAAAGGAACTTCCTCTAGATCAGGGAATTGAAAGTGGACTGAAAGTAAATATTCTCAAAAGCATAAAGTAATAAAATATAAATACAAAAGTGCATCAATGAAGGCCATCAATAAGCAGGCTTCCTCTCTGCTTTCACTTATTTATTCAACAGAAGATAAAAGAGAAAAAGAAAAACATGACCACAAAAGGTTCTACTGCCTCTCCAATATCATTTCTACCCTGCAGGTAATGTGAATTTTTTTCTTGGCTCTGAAACCAAATGGAGACCTCGGTGTCTGCACACAGAAGAGATTTTAACCTGGAATGAAATGAAAACCTTTATGCATGCTCCAACGTTTTGGTCTTTAATATGGAGCAGCTGTGAACTGGGAATCCTGGTACCTAAAGGCAAACTTCCTCTGAAAGAGCCAAATTTGTACAAACGGTTCAAAAATCAGATATGACTGCTTATCAGGACCTGTTCATTTACTATAACTTTTTCCATTTTCTTTATGCAAATATCCACAAATGGTCGACATCCATCTCGAAAAATTGCTTCACAGATTTCAGACCAAGCAGTTTGATACAAACACAAAGTTTGAAAAAGCAAAGAAGAGGGAAATCTAAGAAGCAATACTGACTTGTGAGCTGTAATCCACTACCTGTGCCCTGTACTGGGAATCATCAGACACTAATGTGGAACTCTCTGAGAACTGAAACTCAATTAAGTACTCAATTACTTATTCATATGTGTGATCCCAGACTGATACAAGGAAGATGACTTTTCCCTGCATGAGTTATTAATTATTCACAGAATCATCTTTGTGTTGATGACTGGCTGTAATGCATCCTGCTGTGGTATCTCCCTTCTGGATTCAGATACAAAAGGATTTTTAATGACTTTCAAATGATAAAATTACTGGAAAAACTAAGCAAATTAGGCATTCGCTGTGAAGAAAATTTGCCTGTGACCAAACAGCAAGTCCTGGTCTTCAGTTCATAACCCAGTCACTTTCAATAAACCCCCAAATACTCACTCACTCATGGTTCAAACTGCCACTGCATAGAAATGAATTTAGATCAAAGCTCCTTTTCAGCGTAGCAGACACAAAGCGGACTTACTGAAAGCGCAATATACTACTTCTCCGATAAATCCAAATGTCCACAATTTTTTAATCTGCTTTGACAATTAACACACAGAGGCAATGAGTTCAGCAAAATCCTACCCATAATAAATTGTAAATGACAGCATTAATAAGACTAGTAAGCATTTATGACAGACATCTCTTGTTCGAGGTAAAGAGTAGTACCAATGTATCTGACAGTTTATGACCAAGAAGGCATGTATAGATCGCCGGTTATTTGTAAAAGAATCTAACCAGGAACAACTTTAAAACCATCGAGTCTTGATATTCATGTCATGTTAACCATTTAAACATTGTTGCAACAGTCCCCGATCGTATCCGCCTCCCCCACTGTGCTCCACCCCGCATACAAAGGAAATGCTTGGAGGCATTTACCTGGCTTCCTTGCTAGATACCAATCTGATCTAGTTTCAGCAGGATGGCTCAACATAAGTGTTGTCCATGAAGGTCTCCCCCGACTACCAATCTCATGGCATAAGAAACCACAGAAAACCTGCAAGAGGCTCCAGGTCAGCATCCAGGCACTTAAAAGATCTTTTGGTGTGTTTTTCATCTTTAGTTTTGCTCCACGCTCTGCACAGCTTCAACCTACCTAAGAGCATTTCAGATGTGAAGCACCTGGTCTACCAATAGCAAACACAAAACAAAACTTTTTTTTAAAGCGATGCAGAGCAGAAACCTGCTTTTTTGGATGCATCTGGTGAAACTGCAAGCTTTGTCTTTAGTGTATGTAAAGAACTCCAGAAGTCAAGCGACGCAACCATGCCTGATGTATTCCCCACAGTAAAATGTCCCTAAACAGGTTGTTTTAAAGTAGTAACAGCTACCAGAGAACTGAAGCAGTGTTCCAGTGTAACATGATTGGTTGGTGTTCGTTTGAATCTTATACATGCACTCAGCAGTTCATCCAGTTCTATGTGCCACACCTCCTTCTCATATGTTAATCAGGTACCAGGCTGAGTACTGAATGTGCCTTAATTGGCTTTGCATGACCTTAAGCTACCAGCGAGATGTGTGCTAATTGTTTAACTACAGTACGTGCTCCGTTTCCATGATCCCATCACGTCTGTGCGTCAAAGTCAAAGGCATTCATTGAAATGCAGGAACCCAGTGATTTTACATCCCTGAGTGGCATCTATGAGGCTACTTACTGGAATTGTCTTTCTGTGACATTTATTCCAACATGCTACAGCCACAAAGTGTTGAAATTACACCATGATGTGACAACGCTTCAAGTCTGATCCAAAGCTAGAATTGGCTCTGAGGAATATTCAAACACCCTTTTTACATTAGTGTACATACTGCTCAGCTTTGCCATGCAGGAAGTGGCAATTATCATTTCAAACGAGTGAGTGAAGCAGAACTGGCAGAGGAGATAAGTGCTTAAAGGAGAGTAAGGGTCACCTTATTCCCTCTGATACAGACTTGCCCTTCCCTGAAATTATTCAAGCTTGACGGGGAACGGTGGGAGATCAGTTCTTGAAAAACTTGCAAAGCGTCAATAATGAGCCGTGCGTCAGTCAGAGCGCAGTGTGATAGGAGGCATAATTTCTCTCTCTTGACACAGTCCCAATACAGAAACTACAGAAAAAATTGGAGACATGGAGCTCTTATGATGATAAAAATTGAATAGCAATTTTCCCCCTTCAGTCCACTAAACTACAAAGTGTTTATTGTGTGCTTCTGTGTTGAAAAGCTCACCACACTTTACCCTAATGACCCATTTAGACTAATATGGTGTTCTGATTAATCAGGAAATCCTCACGATTACAGACTAACAGTGTGGCCTGGAAGACTGAACCACAAAAACAGAGAAAGAATTTTACGTTCCTACTTGCTTGGGGCTCTTGACTGCTTAGTTGACAGAACCAAGTTTAATGATTGTCCGAAAACATTAGCAGTGAGGGGAAAAATCCTTTCAATTGTTTTCCAGTGCCTGTGGCCTCACTCTGATTTTGCAGCCCAGATATGTGAGCCACTCTGGTGCTGTGAAAGTTGCCCATGGCCACGACGGACCACAGCATCTTATTCATCTGCTGGGTCGATGACGATGTCAGGCAAGACTGTGAACAAACTCTGTGGTGTCACAAAGGAGAGTTGAAAGTTTAGAGTCATGCAATTGCACAACAGAGGCCTTTCTGAGGTCTGGACCATGCTGTATTAGCATCACAGTTCATCTGCTAATTACACCATCAAATCCAAAGGATTGGCTATCCATACTGGGCTATTCATCTCATGACTTACACGTCAAAGTGGTGGTGGGGGAGTGCGGTGCACGATTAATCCCCGTAGTTAAACCGATGTGAGGACTCATTTCCTTACATGATTTGACAAGCAGAGCAATAGGATTTAAAAGCATATCAGATGACTATATTCTGTTTCAGGCTCCACTTCACCTCGTCAGACCCAAACTCACTTCAGCGTGCTCAGGTAAGAACTTCGATTTCCGTGACCAAAAGGCTTGACCACAAAACTGTTCTCATTACTCATTCCAAGTAGAAACATGACACAGTTTGTCCGAGTCATTTGTCAGGTTGGCCGCTTCAAGGCAGTTGGCTGTTGACTCTCAGCAAACATCTGGACTTCAAAAAGAACAACCGAAGCAGTACTGCTTTGTTTACCGTCAGGCGTGAGCTCTGTCTTTGTCTTTGCCAGCAGTTGTAGCCAATAAAGGAAGTAAAAGGTCAACAGTTCTGTCCCTCTGGGCAACGGTCCTACTGATAATAGTGGAGACTTGGAACAAATAAGGGAATGATATCATAATGCATTTGGAGTTCAATAATCATTTATAGGGAAATAATTGGAAACGATCTAAAAGACTGCTAACAAAATGGCAAAATCAATTCTTAATTAAAGAGTGTACAAAAATTGCTTGGCTGGGGAGTGAAGGCCTGGGAAAAAAATAAATAAAATCCTGACATCATTAATATTTTCTTTAGCCTCAATTTAGTCATTGGACTTACTGCAACAACCTCCCTCTGCCTTTCACAAGGCTACTACTAGAATAATAATGATCATTATAACGCCATTTAATACCACTCAAAACAAAATTAAAACTCCTGAATATCTTAATTTAACAACAGCAAAGCCCTGTACAGCACATTAAGATAACGTTTATAATCATAAAAGAACTAGTAGGCCAATTTGTTTAACTTTTCACTTAAAGTGAATTTATTGAGCACCATCTGCCAAATTCTGCCCATTATGGTACAAAAAGCATGTCAGATTTTCTTTCTGTTTGGAAACATTAATCTGAGAAATACTGCACATATTTTAAATCCAGCACTGTTTACATTAGTTGATGTTTCTTTATGCTCCTCCATGTTTACTGCCTTTGCTGCACTGCTGTATGTGTTTGTGTGTAACCACCACCTGTTGAAACAAGAGGCCTGTACACAACAGAAGGATCTTCTGTTATCCTGATAACTTCATGGTTAACCTTGGCTTTCTGTTCCACGAAGGGGGTCCATTTCCTACTGGAGTATATCGATATAGCAAGCAGTAAGCATGTGTCGTTGCTGGGTTTCAAAAATGGCGGTTTTAACTTTTGTGAACAAGACGCTCTCATGACTCATGGAATGATGCTACTGACCAGTCAATCGGTGGCATGCAGACCGAAGACGCCACATTTTAGTACCTGTTTGGATCACTTGGAACACCGGGGGAGCAGGTACTGAAAAAAAGTATTTGGTATCAGGTGCTATGACCTCATGGAAAACCCTGAAAACCATGGCAAACCGTGCCAGTTTCCTGTGAGGGGGAAAAAAAAGAAGCAAGAATCCAAACACGGGAAATAAAACAAAAACAGCTTATACAAAGAAAAACAAAACAAAATGGTACAATTCCCCTCCTCCTATTGTGCCACTTTACACCTACCAATACCGGTCATAAAGGTCCTCACATAAAGGAGTTTTCTTCCTTATTGAGTGCACAGCACTTTTTCATTATTTAGGAAAAGGCGAGGTTTAAATAACCTAATAATATGGGTCTCTGGTAATTTACTATATAAATAAATACTGGATCTCAGCATTCCAGGCACATCGTAAGTCTGTTTTCCATTACAAAGTCACTGTTTATATTTTTCTCCACACTTCTTTCAAAATAAGAGAAGAAAAATGCAGAAGACGTTCATTTGTCTCTGGAGGAGAGCTCCACGTTACATAACATGTTTCCATTCAAAGACAGCTACCTTAGTTAAACCCTCGTGGAAGTCAGAGAGCACTTCTGATGAACTTGTCAGACAGATGCAGCCAAGTGGTATAAACCGTCCTTCAAAATAAACCTGAGTAGCTCGACATGTATTATCCAACATGTTTTTGCAATTCTGCCCCCAAACAGAGTTCAACAGGGGTCTGCAACTGCTCAGTTTTATAACAGAAGCGTGAGCACAAACTTGGATTACATCTACAGAATTATCAAAGACTTGCTACGGAAATGTTACAGGACTATATCGACCTCAAGAGGCTTCATTCGCACTGTCTGCTATGTTTGATCTTCAAGATAAACAGTGGAAAAACACCAAATATAATAAATGCCATGAGACTTAAGCAAGTACCTGAAGCATTTGTCAGTAGTGGTACAAATCTCTTTAATTCTCCAGCTCCATGTGATAGATGAACAGGCATGACAGCAATCTGACTTGAATTAGTGAAATGCAGATAGAACACATGTTTTTACCATCAAAACCAGATTTGTTTATGAAAGCAATGCCAGAGTATAAAGCAGCAATAAATGAAGAAAATCCAATTTGCTGAAGAATTTCTGGCTCATCAGAAAAAGCCTCAGAAGTGTCACCTGCATTCATAGTCTTCTTTTGACCCAACATTGAATACCCCTGCAGGGCCTGGCCAGCCTTTCTACACGACCTGCAGGTCACACTGAATATGAATGGCCTTGCAAATGGCAGGCGAAGCTATGCAAGGACACAGCGATAAAGTCAGCAAAAAGGTCTAGAGCCAAGTTTTAGTGAATGCAAATGTGAACCATTAAAAAGAAATGTGAACTTATCACCAATGTGCAAAAGCACAGTGTGACTTTTCACAGTTTGTGTAGCATTAACACTGAAAGAATTCTCACAAATTCCTCAAAGGGAGGTGCTGTTACTGCCAAATGTTTACGTGGCAAAACATCAGCAAAGCAAACCATGCACATTAAACAAATTTATGTTTAGGACAGAGAAACTCTTTTCTGTCTTCTGCACAAACTTAACTGGGCTGATGAAAAGGCAGCAATGGCTGGCTTAACGTCTGCCCTGTCGCTGGGTGCGATCTGGCTTCGGCCCAGCAAAATGACTGTGTTCCCACATCTGGGGCCTCTCAACACGCAAGTTCCCATCAGTTTGCCCTGAACAAATCGAATCCCTCTAGTCATGATATGGAACATCACTAACCTTCTGAGGGTTAAAAGCAACAGAGTGTCTCCTCTCCTGGGTCTCCACTTGCCCTCCCACTCGTTTACCACAACCTCTCCACATGCTGACCATTCCTCTGAAGTTGTTATAGTGGGTGGAGTGCTGGGTGGAGAGTGTGTGTGTGTGTTTTGATTGTTTAAACGTGTGGGTGGGGGTCTGCTTATGCATGAGTGTCTATGCGTTTCAGAGTAAGACACAGAGGATAAGATGGGAAGCACACATTATGATGCTGCTGCATGTGCTCCTAGAGGGAACGTTTCTTCAGTTTGTTTACAGTATAAACGCTAGAGCCCATCAGTGTTAGCTCTTGATACAATATCACACAGAGACGAAGAACAGCACAGCCCTGAAGGGAAAACTGCTCCACTGGTCATTTACAGTCTTACTCTGGTAAATCATATCAGTAATATCTAAACTCTGAAAGTCGTTTGCTCTCACATGCATCATAACCACCAGATCTGATCCAGCAGTTCAGGATAAATTTAAAAAAAAAAAAAACGCCTTTTCTAAGAAATCCCTACCAAAAACAGAGGAAATGGGATGCTTTATCTGCGGTCAAACGGTGTCTGGTTCATAGAAATGCAAAGTGATACAGGAGGTATGTCAACACAGTCTCCAACATGCCAAAGGAGATAAGAGGAGGTGGCTATTTGGAAGAGAATAACAGGAAAGGTGTCATTAAGCAAGTGTAAAACCGGACAGAATCTACTCCAAAACGACTCCACGTGGTATTTACAGAAATGAGTGACTGATCGAGACTTAGAAGCAACACTTTTCGCCCGATGTTTGGTGAAAACAAAGCAGAATCAGGTCATCAGAACGGTTTCTGGTTCGTTGTTTTATTGGGTTAAATGGAAATAGCAGCTGTTTACCCACATGTGCGACAGAAAACACAAGAGGCCAAGTCCAGCGGCTCTCTCCACACCTACATACAACATACTTCTTTTACAACAATCCGAAAAACCCCTTTCTAAAGCTGCAATGCAAAGAATTCTTTTTTTTTTAAAATCAAAAGTAATTAATATTTGGAGCATTCTCTTTAGGAATGAACAGGGAAAATGTGCAGGGCATGAATCAGCACCGTGATGAGCAACAAAAAATGTAAACTCCAAGTAGAAAAACATGCAAACTAATTTTTAAAGCGACAGAAATAATAATAACAATAATAATTAAAATGCAACAGTAACCTACACCATTACATTAAAAATCCCAGTTGCCTTTAAGGACCCCATCTTACAATAAACTACTTAAACTAAACAATTAAAATTCACACTTGTGTCCCGGACCACAAATGTCCGCAAAGATTTTTTTCCTCTAATAAAACATTAAAAAACTGTTACCCCCTGCCTCTCATTTATTTTTCTTAAAGGTGTTTAAAGTGGAGACAGGCAACAAAAAGTACGAGGAAGGCACAAAAAGACCTTACCATCCACGAGCTGCAGTGTAAAGACCTCGGTTACAGCTGAAATCTTCACGGTCACCGGAACAACTGTCGAAATCGATGTATCTTCTAAATCCGCAGTAAAGTGCGCTTTAACGCGTAGGTTATTGAGTCCATTAACTCGTCCGTGAGGCGAAGTCCATCCTCAGTGCGTGTGAAGACGAGCCTCCTCTACTACAAACTAAAGGCTGGTCGCTTTCATGCATCCAAACTTTAGCTCCTCCCACAGCACACGCACACTGCCTGCAACCATTGAGTGCTCAGCAGGAGTCTGCAGCACACATGTGCGATCACCTCCGGTGAAACAAAGGGAGAAAGATGTCAGAGGCGTTACAGCCGCCCCCGCGATCATGTAGTTTACAATTACTACGGGAAAAAATTAATATTTACGTGTAATGCAACAAAATCTTACTATAAAGAGCTGGATTATTCGTTGCCAAACGCGGAAAATGTTCTATCGACAGTTTAATGTATATTGTATATACACATATTGTAAGTACCGGTATTAAGATATTTTTGGAGTGAGACATGACATAAGGACTTAAAGGCAAGTCCAAACCATCAAAACATCCGTGGAGTTAAAAAAGGAATAATTACAAAATTCCCAGCAAAAACAAAACAAAAACCAAGGTAGTGTATGAACTGAATGGGGGGTGGACCACTTGATTAACACTTTGGAGGAACTGAAAATTGAGCTATGGCTCACGTCTAAATAAAAGTATATTGAATTTATTTTCTACTATAAGGCTTAAGAGAAATGGAAGAGAGAAGAACCTCCGTTACAGATGTCTTTGTGGAAAGAAAGTTTTCCTGCTCTGCTGTGTTGGGTATCAGCGTTTCTCTTCTCAGGGCAACCCTGAAGCCATCAAACAATGAGTGACAACTGAGAGGGTCCGCCACAAAGAGAATTACAGGGGATTATGTACAAAGGCAAAGACCTGAGCACAACAAGACTCAGCCATTCATGTAATCTCTTTTTGCAGCAAGAAAGGGGTAAAAAGAACCTTGGACTCCACTCATCAAATTTTCCTCTAAGGCTCTAAAACAACAGGATGTCCTGCTGCACACAGGACATCCAATCAAAATGATCGCTAAGGAGCAGGGACATAAATTAAACTCATGCACAGCACACCACCACCATTCATGCCCGTAGGGAGGAAGATAACATTAATAATTAGTCTCCAGTGCCTTGCTTTCAGTGACATGTGGCTATGTGAGAATTTGTCAGATTTCTTGAGTGTTAACACAAAGAAATGTGATGGAGAGTGCTCCAGGCTGCATCCGATAGCTCAGCACGACACAGTCCTGACACTTTATCCTCCAAATGTTGTCAATCTCTGACTGGTTTTGCGTGACTGTGCCACAGATAAAGGAGAGGCCAGTGACCCCTCAGCATAAGCAGACACACACACACACTCACACACAGAGGAATAACTGCAAGCGAGGGTTGAATCACTGATACAAGCCCATTTTCTCTTTGGCTTTCTGTCTGTCTCTCTTTTGCTTTTTGGCTGTACAGATGTCTCTTTCTATCGTATGGTTTCTGATAGACGCACAACGAATCAAAGTTGTTCTTCTTTATCTGCTGAGACCTTAGTAATCCCTCAAATTCAAACAAGGATTACTAGTGAGAAGATTAACATCTTTCAACTCGTGCAAAAGTCAGGCTGGAAACAACAGGGGGTGGCCATACCACTCAGCAGTGCGAATTTCTCTAAAACAGGCAGAATTTAGTTTTCTCTTTTCACTCTTATATCACTGATGGCAAGAAAATCTGTTACCTACTTCTGTGAAAACATACATATATCTAACAATCAAGAGAGAAAATTAGTCTCTACTTTCTACTGGCAAAAACAGAAAAAATTACAGTACCAAGGAGTCCTCACATTTTGGTACTCACAAACAGAAAATGCAGCAACAAGATGCTGAAGCTGAGTAGCTCTGCAGCTTCAAGTAAACCACTTTGATATGATTATAGCCTTCTGGTAATGACCATACTGGAGTCTATTTGAAGCAGTTTACACTTTGCACAAATTACTTCTGACTTTGACAAAAGCCCAGTTGTTGATCACATCACCCTTAATCTACTGCTGCACTCAAATAATATCCCCTTGTGGTGGCACGCGAACTTGAACACAGGGAGCATACAGCAGCTATTCATATTAAGGTCACGGCCACCGTGGAGCTTTTATTGGGGTTAAGTAAATGACAGACAGTCAGATGTGGATTTTCACCCAGTGTTTTGTGGATTTACTCACCAAACAAAATCTCTAAGTAGTGCAGCTCACATTAAAGCCAAGCTTGTGTCAGTGAGTTTATTAGATATTTTCGTTGATAAATATATTTAATACAGCTACCTGTGGAGGCAGGGGAAAGAAACTTTTTTGTTTTTAAATATAGTCACAAGAGCAGTAGCATACTGGATTCACTGCAATTTAATTTGTACAGAAATTCATGGAAAACTTGCAACCATCAGCTAAATCGAGACTGTCTGATGACTTAGCATTTGTGCGTAACAGCCAATGTCTCAATGCTTCAGGCACAGCCAGGGACTGTATAATAGATGAAAAGCCTCTGGGTCTGAAAAGTCTGGAGTCTTTCTAGTGGTCAGCAGGGGGCGACTCCTCTGATTCCAAATAATCAGGTTGAATGGAAATGATGGAACGCCAATATTCCATCCCAGTTAACCATTCCTAAAAAGTTCATGGTCTTCAAGTGTTTCACACATTAAATTGTCCTCCATTTCTCAGTTAGAGAAAACTTGATCAGCTTTTGATTGTACAAAAAAGACACCCAGGAGTTGGCTGTTCAGTTTTTCCAGTTATTATTTTACCATGGTCGCATCAGGTTTCACCAAGCTTGTAACGTTCAAATGCCCAACCCAGGTAACTGCATTCATCTTTTGTATGAATGGGTGAAGCCGGTGGATATCCAAGCCAGTGTGCTGCTCATTGTTTCCAAACAGATACATTTAACAAGCTAACAAAAGCTCAGCCTTTGTCAGATAATAGCCAATAACATATTGAGATGGCATTTCACCAAATCTCCCCGGCTTTGCTCTCCACACATACAGTTTACATGCACGCAACTAAAGATATCACTGCTGTGCCTATGTATATAAAAATAGCAGTATAGCTGTAGTAGCTGCTAGCTGGCTGTAAACTTGCAGTATTCTTGGTAAAATGATGAAAGATTTTGTGACACTAGCTATAAGGTACACACTTTATAAGAGTAGGGAGCAGATGGAAGACTGCCTGGAGAAGTGGAGGCAAGCTCTGGAGAGAAGAGAAATGAAGAGGAATGGAAGTCGGCAGAAGCAAGACAGAATACAGGAGGACGTGTGTCCGAATGGGAGGGAGGCAGGTAGAAATGTGAGGGTGCAAGGAGAAGAGGCAGTGCAGGTGGATGGGTTTAACTACTCGGGAGGAAGGGGTCAACCATCCAGACCAATGAACCGTGCATGAGAGAGGTGAAGAATAGAGTGCAGGCAGGATGGAGCAGGTGGAGACAAGTATCAAGGGTGATTGGTGACGGAAGGACAGCAGCAAGAATGAAAGGTAAGATTTATGAGACAGTTGTGAGACCTAAGATAAGATGTATGGTTTGGAGACAGGGGGCAGAGCTGGATGTGGCAGAGTTGAAAATGTTAAGATTTTGGTTAGGAGTGAGCAGAAGATGTAGGATTAGAAATTAATATATCAGAGGTGTAGCTTGGGTCGAGTGGTTTGGAGACAAAGTAAAGGGAGCCGCTGAAAGAAGAAGAATATACATGGCTAGGGGCAAATTAGCTATGTACCATAGCCACACAGTATATGATTTAGCATCTTTTTGTTTAAATAAATGACATCTCTTTGAACTGTACACTTTACAAACAGTATCTCTTAAAGGAAATGGAAATGTGAATTTTTCAGAAGCTTCAAAGTCAAACCGAAGGCCTGCGCTCACCTGTTGGATGCCATGTTAGTGGGAACTATCCAGTCCACGTGTTCCTGCACAGCTAACAGCACTAACACTCAACTCCATGTCCTCATCTTGCTGAGCTCTAACAGACCCCAAAATACCCCCACATTTCATTCAACCGCTCTTTAAACTGATGATTGATGACTGTTGATGAGAGCACTCAGATCTGAAAGGTTCCAATTTGCTTCTTCTATAAATGACCCTGAGATGTGTTGTTTTGACACTTTCGTCATATATCAGAGATAGTGATAATGTGAGGTTTTGTACCCGTAAGCAAGGGGAAAAAGCTGCTTGCTGTCTCCATGTTTTTCTTCCTTTTGGATATTCTTTCTTTCTCACATGAATTAATATTTCTGAGACCAAACGTTTGTTTGTTAGCGATGAGAGACCATTCTCATACCTAAATTTTCCACATGGTATAAGGACCCCGAACCAAAATCACTTGCCATAATCTATATAACAAAAAAAAAGCAAAATAGCTAAAATAAAAATTGTTAGTTTTTGCCAGATTTTTTGTTTTATGGTGACCCACTTTGCAGATAAGAGCATTTAAATAGTATGACTCAGGAGCTTGGCAACTTTGCGCAAGCTAAAGGCTAACACTGGCTTATAAACGTTTTCACGCTGTCAGTGTTAACCTGTTTATAATGTTAGCGATCTTACTTTAGTGTGCGTGTTTGCATGCTATCAGAAAACAGACAGCCTGATGACTAAATGCACATTTAAATACAGCTGGTCTTTAAGAGCGTAGCCACAAGCGGTTTGCTTAGCTTTATGTAGCCTGCCATATTTGTGGTGTTGGTCCCTTTTGCACCCCTCCACAATCGAACACACGGACGTGTTTATGGTGACAGGAAAGATAATTAAACATGAGATGCAAATCGTGCCATCAGCTATAATTGGCTTGTCCTTTCATTCCATACATGTTCAATTATCTCAGAGTGAGGTATTGGTTCATCCGAATAATTAAAGCTTAGAGATTTACCAGCTAGCTTTGTCACCTTAAGAATGAAGGTCTGAAACAAACAACCTTCATATCAAGGTAAATTTCACAAAACAAAGCCCCCAAATAATGTGAAAATGTAAAGTCAGCAAAGTAAGCAGCCTATCTACGGATTCACGTTATGACATTTCTGCTCCAGAGGTCAGTAAACAACAGAAAAATTATACACAAACACAGAGAAAGCCAAAGAAAGGCAGATGAAAAGAGTGAGGCAAGTGGTAAAGATTTCAAAATGGACTCAAACTCTTGATGCTACGAGCCCATACTGGAGCCAGCTGGACTGTTTGGGTACCTTTTTATTCACTAATGAAATAGAAGCAATATCTGTCTGACAGGTTCAGAAGCAGGAATGACATGAGGTGATAATATGAATTCTGTAGGATGTTATGAGATTAATGCTGCTTAATGTGGTTTGTTTTTCCCCTGAGGGCTGGAGGGAAGTGATGTCACTCACGGTCAGCCCAATTTAAATGAACATGGTGGTGTGTGTGTTTGCTCAGTCTTCTTTGTCTGGCTCTTTCTTCGTGATTTTGAAGCTGGTGCCGCAGCAGGAGGGCATAGGTGAAGGTCCTGCACAGCTGCAAAGCGGAAAGGGGGAGGGTGGTGGAAGAAAGCCTCCAGGCAAAGAGAAGGAATGAATAAGTTTTGGATTTTTTAAATGAATTTTCCAGCACAAATAATGATTACAAAAATGAGATTAAGTATGGTATGTCATTAAAGTGCAATACCATTAAAAATTATAAAATAGCTTTTTTTGGGGGGGCAAATTTTTGTGATTCCTCTCTGGAATTAAAGAGCAGAAAATCAAAACTTGGAGCTGCAGTGTTTTCTGTGAAGCTCTGTGGAGGTTTGAGGAATGTGAAGAAAAACAGCTCATTGAAAACAGAATGAAATTTCAGTCAGCTGCTTGGACGGCAAAGATCTAAGCAATCCAGGCAAGTTTTCAGGCTGTTTAGTTTTTAAAAAAGTGAAAATGTTAAACAAGGATCATCCTCTATATTTTGCTTTCATTGCAGCTTTCTGTTCTGTGTTTAGTCTGTGCTGAACCACTGCACAGTGCCAGGTAACATTACGCTTTAGACTATGTCATTTTGCAGACCCACAGTCCCCCTAATTACCAATAGGGTTAGATTACAGACAAGTCTGAAAGTTTGTTTTTAATTTGTTGAAATTCTGTTAGTGAAATCCCGTATGTGTGGCATTTGCTAGACAGTTTAAGTTTGCTTCGATATTACTGTACAGTAAGAAAGTTTCCACTTTAGAATGGAAGAACCAGAGCAGCTGTCATGTTTTTTTTTCTCCCTATAACTAGGCCCCGCATCATCACATGTTTTATTCTCAGAAATATTTGTGGTGCCCCTGTTCAGAGCAAATGGAAAAAAGACAATTGAGCACTTTGGAAAAATAAAGAGAAATAAACAGTTTACGTAGAGGCCCGTGTTTAGATTGTGCTGCAGAGGCTAACACAGTCTGCACTACAAATGTAAGAACTATGTGAATCATTTTCTTGCTTTAATTAGAATCCAAATTGGTTATACCGTTGGAAGAGTCAATGAACTATTGACTGAATTGATCTTTTTAATTTGCTAGTTCATCAATACTTTACATTGAGTTAGCATGCCTTCATTTTCGCTCCGGCCTGTTGGTTTGACGTCAGTGAGCCCATTGAGGGCAGATGCAAAATTTACCAGTTGAATCAGGCCAGAAATATTCTGCAACTTCGACTCCACGTTACAGGAAGTAATGCTCCAAAGGCAGAAGTTGTGCCAAAACATGTTAAACAAGAGAACTCTCGCAATCAGAGAAAGATCTAATAATTTAAGAACTCCTTAGGGAGATAATTAAAATGTAAACTCTCTGCCAAATTGAATAAGTGCAGCATGGCTGCAATCTCAGCTCCTGGTCTTCCTTTTAAAGGCTTTAGGAGACTGGAGAGACACAGCGTCTCTTGCTGTCTGTAATGAGATTCAAACAGTAAGAAATTTAGTATTAGTATTTAGTATTTAGTATTTATTTATTTATTGTCATTGTCAAGAACAATGAAATTGCGTTTGGGGCTTCCATACAACCCCCAAAAAACCCCAAGTGTACATATTTAACCCAGTGTGACTCCAATGCAATAAGACAATCCTTAGCAATCAATAAACTATCTTAGTATGACCACAAACTAACCTTTCAAGCACCAAAATAGTGCTTCACTGGCCAATAGGAACCAGCTCTGCACACTTTCTTATTGCCTAGTGGTTTATTTGGTTTGTTTTTTTTTGCTGGACCATCATTTTAATTACTTTTCATTTATGCCTACAGAGGCTATGTCAGAGTTAAACAGCCTCGAGGAGGAGCTTTTTCATGTGCTAATCTTCGATTAAAAAACCCACCAATATATTTGCACACTGTTCCACGAGGGACTGTGGAGATTCTGATTAAGGTCAGCTGACGTTGGAAATATCTTGGATGAGTTTCTTCTTTTCCATGTGGTCATAACTGCAATCACAATAAATGCAGAGGGAGCTGAAAGGCATAGCAAAGCTAATTTGTTTGTTGGCTAATTGAAGAACGGCATGCAGATTATTGAGCTTGGAAAATATATTGTTTGGTTTACAGCTAGTGAGCTGGTGGCATTTGATGGATAACACTTCCCTCCAGATTTTCTAGATATTTGTTTTGAAATATGGATCCCATCATTGTACTACCAACTAAAAAGAATGAAGACAGTCAAAAAGGAACCATCATTTATAGTGAAATGGAACAAAAATGAATCATGTCTGGCTTTTTTAGCCCACTACGTGTAACGCTGAAATGGAAACACATCTGGATGAATTAGTTATGAGAGTGCCCACATGTGAACTCGCCCAGCCCTATAAAATATTAACATTTCAACACACTAGATTTATAAGGTAAGGTTGCAGTGCAATACAACACAGAATAGGAACTAGTCAAACTTGACTAAAGAAGAAAAATGCACCAGTGATTTTCATTTCACTCAGTTCCATTATCATCAGTGTGTCATTTAGCAGTCAAAAGCCTTGGCAATAATAGAATTACTATTCCTATTAGACTCAGTGTCATTGAGCTTCACAGTGAAAGAGTCTAGTGCACATAATAGGAAAGGATAAGACAGTGAGAGCATTGCAAGTCTCTAAATGTCAGAGGTGCTCAAGTTCACACCACATGAACACACCCAGTTTTGTCAGCAACACAAGCAAAACAGTCTATGTAAATAATAACACTTTACTTTTATTGTAGCCAGTGTAGCTAGCACTAATAAGAACAAAATAAACCTAACCCAGTACCAGATTTGCATTTACATTCAAACCGCTTTTTTCCTCTCCTTTGTTATCTCAAACCAGGTGACTGACAATTCTCACAGAGGAAATCACATCACACACACAACACCCTGGAGCATATTTAGGTTTCCTAATCCAGGCTGCACATACACACATATGCACACAAATTTCTCACCTCTCTGAGAGCTGACGTCCACATGCACCTCACTACGGCTTCAAGCACCTTACTAGGATACACACGCAACATGCTGAGACCCTGACCAAATACAATCTATTGCCATGGCACCCGGTGAGAGGTGACCGGTATCTGTAGTAGCTGAGCAGCCTCACAGCACTTCATTACTCCAAGCACAAACTCAGCTGCGAGCGTCTCCTCCAGGTTGCAGTGGCAGCAAAGCCTCCCGGTGTTTGTCCGTCACTCTCTGCAGAACAAAACACCGTCCCTCCATCCTTTTGTCTTATTGTCAACCACAATCGCCGGCTGTCATGCGAGAAAGGGACTCACCGTGCTTGCCCCCCACTGTGGAAGAACAGGAGCCAGGTGGAGCAGCAGAGGCTGCAGCGACGGAGGAATCCCCCTGGTACTGTATGTGTAAGAGTGTGTGTGAGAGGGAGCATGGAAGTGTGTGTGTGTGTGTGTGTGTGTATGTGTGCATGTGTGTGAGTGTGTGTATGTGTGTGTGCGCGTATGCAGGGAGTCAGAGCTGATCCAGCAGATGCAGGCGGGAGCCACCAATAGAATAAGGAAGAGGGAGAGGAGTGTGTGAGAGGAGATAGAGGGAAAGACAGCAGAGGAGGGGTCTGGTAGCATTACATCATAGACTAGGGAATGGTAGGTTTGCAGGGGGTGGACTACGGGTGGGGGAAGGTGTGTGTGTGTGTCCTTGTGTTTGCGTTCGTGTCTGCATCACCGTATATTCTCCCTCTGCAGCAGACCACACGATGATTAAAGATTGGGTCCATTCTGCATGCAGTGCATTGTCGTCATGGTGCCTGCACCTGTGTGTGTGTGTGTGTGTATGGTTGTGTACTCATGAGCAGAGCATAAAAAACACCTATAATCAGGAAGGTAGAGTAATCACAAGGACATGAACCACTTTTTGTTTGTAGATTATGGATCCAAACCTCCTGGTGGCTATAAATAAGTGCTCAGCTTACAGCTTTCATGTACAGATGTATCCCAGATGCTCATTTTGCTTTCCTTTTTGTTTCTTACACACTCAAACAGGCACAAAATGACAATCCAGTCTCTTTTCACCATAGGACACACTGTAAGCTAACTAATGGCTGCTATGTCAGTTTGAAAAAGCACTGATGGACACCCTGTTAGGAAGTTACTGACATTTCAGGTGAGTGATTCAAAACACTTTCTGCTTGCTTTGACATAAATGGAAAAGGGAAAAAAAACACACACACAAACTTTTCTTGTTACCCTATAGCAGCAGCAGCAGCAGCAGCAATCACCTGTCTTTGTGCAGCGTGCCATCCCTAAAGAGAGACAGAGAGTGAGAAGAGAGGAGAGAAAGAGGGAGTGAAAAGGAAAGGCGTTAGTAGAAAAAAAGAAAACAATGACAGCTCAGGGTCATCCTTGCACCTCTGCTCTGTCTCTAGCAATCTGGCACAAGACAGGCAGAAAACGAGATAGGAAAGGTGCAGGTGGCACAAACACAAAGATAAGGAAGTCTCTTCTTCCAGCTCTCTTCATTAATTTTCATAAGTTGTCGGTGTTGAGCCCTCCAGGCTTTCTGTGACTTATAGCACATTTGTATGTTGCATGCAAATTGAAGTCCCTAAATATTTGCTTAACGTCTCCTCTCCAAAGCAGACGCCACAAAATGTCTTTGCTTGTCCACACATAATATTTGAGACCGGAAGTATAGAGTGTTGGTTAAGTTCTCTAACAGTCATTCTCCATTTCCTCTCTACTGCTCTGTTTATTTCATGTTTCAAAAGCTCACAGAGTTTATTTAAAAAACGTATTTGAAACAACAAGTCTTTTTCTTTGACAGAGGAAATTAAATAAAAGTGGCAACATAGATTTTAAACACATTTACCATCCTCTATTTTTGATGCTCTGGTTAACAATAAATGGTAAATGAACTGGATGTTATATAGCGCTTTTCTACTATACCTGAACACTCAAAGCACTTTATAAAACATGCCTCATTGAGTGACTCATTCAAGCACTTTTTTCCATGCTTAAGTGGTTTCTATCTAACCTTCACACTTCAGTGCATGCACTGGAGAGCAACGTGGGGTTAGTATCTTGCCCAAGGATATTTGGCATGCAGACTGGAACAGCCAGGGATCGAACCACGCGAACACTGGTTGCTACACCATTAAAATGTGAATCTGTGAATGAAATGAACCACATGGATTATCTCCTTACAATGCAAGGTTCTGCAAGGAAATTGCATTCATGCGAATGTGACACTCCACCCAGTTAACCAGTGTTGCTGACCAAGCACCCCATCTCTGGCCTGACAGCAGTGCCACCCACTATAGACAATAAATGTTCCAGACCAGTTCAAGGTATTGACCCAGCATCAAAACTCCCCAGATCCCAATCTGATTGAACGTCTGCAGGATGCACATTTCATCATGGCCCCGCCCTGCCTGCAACAGGACCCAAAGGATTAGCTGCCACCAGCTAGACACAGAGGTGGCTATAGCGACATGCACAATATTTGGCAGGTAGTTTTAATGTTCTGGTTGATCTGTATTCATTATGTGTGATACTACAGATCAGGAAACAGGGCTTTGTTTAAAATTTAACAAACGCATTGTGACATGGGTTAATGCAGCACTTGTGCAGTTATCATACCTCAAAGTACAGGGGGAAATCTCTGTGGGGGGAAAAAAAACCACCACCAACAACAAAAAAGAGCTGGAATGATTGATGATTGTTCTCCATTTACAGCATTTCTGGCACGATCGCTGTTGTGCTTTCAGAAGTGCTGCCTCGTGCTTCTCCTGCCAATTTTCTTTTATGAGATATTGGATATTTTCACACTTTTCTTCTTCTAATGATTCTTGCTTGTCTTTCAGTTTAGGGTTGATTTTCACTCTGATCAGTAGCTGTCCAAAGGAAAAGGAAAAACGAAATAAAACAATCTTTATCCTCTCACTATATGCAAAATTTTGTGTGAAATTTTGTTCCTCTTCTCTGAGGATAGCAGTCAAAGCTCATAGTTGTACCATATTAGTTGGCCATTTTCTTGTTTGCAACTTATGGCAGGGGTCACTATGAGGTTTATCTTGTGAGGGGTAATGCTGCATACTTTTTCAGTTCAGCTCAATTAGACCTAGCCCCGTTTCAAGGTCAATTAGGTGCAACAAGAACTTTGCAATGTTTTCACGCAGATCACATTGGCATGTTTAAAGAATGAGACATTCTTCATGTATCCCTCACTCTTTTTTTATTCTGTCTCAACCATCTTATTTGTTGCAAGCTGTTAGATGAGTTGTGACAAAGTGTGAGTGGGGGTGAATGATTTAGTCTAAATGTTCTTATAGCATTTGGATGTCCTAATTTGGCGCCAGGTTATTGTAGGAGTGAAAGTGACATTAACATCTAATTTGGTAACACAGCTATTCAATTCAGATGAGATTCTGAGTTAAATGATGCAATCAGAGAGCAAGAATTGTGATGTCAGAACTCTCGATCAAACACGTACAATTTATGACTATTAAACAGTTGACAGGATCAGCAAAAATCACTTCTGCTTTTGAATACTTTGATTTAGGTGTGATGGCACTCCAGAAGGCCTAAATAAAATAAGACAGCATGAAAAAGTCTATCTTAACCAACTATTGACATAAACACACTAAGCGTAGGCAGCCTGATTAAAACACATTCAGTCCCCAGGGCCTTGCCACATTAAAGAAGAGAAATGAGAGGAGCCTTGATGATGCCCAAGTCTAGACAGGCCAGGAAGAAAAAGTGTTTCCATCAGTCTCAAAAAGATTTTCAGTCTCAGCCAGGCAGGAGCTTTCACCTTACAAAGAGTAAATACACCAGACCCCACATTAAGTGATCAGAAGTTCTTGTTGTCTAGATGAACCTGCATGTCAGTGCCCACTTTGAACTGTTTAGATAAGCGCGATCTGCCTGAAAAAGCAAAAGAAAGATATAAGAAAACAGCCTGGATAAAATCCTGGCTAGAGCGTTGTAGTCCCACCTAGTGCTCCAGGTGCAGCTCTGCCTTGTTCTCCCTTTCCCCCCTTATCTGTGTGAATATAGGCATCTTAGGCTCCTATCTTAGAAAACCTGTTGTAAGGCCTGCCTAATACTTACCTGAATACCTGCTTGAGAGCCTTTCACCTGCAACTGGAAACTTGCCTGCAATTAGGCTCTTAGTTACTGGAACTCTAGCCCCGCAGAATGAAAGCGGGTTGTAAATTCTTGTCTTGTTATTTACCCGAGTGTAATCCCAGACTCAGAACACCCATTGTTATTGCTGCTTCCTGAGTTCAGTTCATTAAAGCTGTTAAACTTCTGTGTCCTGAGTTTGAATCCTTCAGGTGAAACCTCGACAGAGACGTGAGTTGGACTGCAAAGTCTCCTCTTATATAGCAATACAATTGTGTTATCAGCTCATGTTCTTTGCAGTCATCGTGTAAACTGAAACCATAACAACAGGCAAATACTGGATCATCACAGACACTACAGTAAAAATCTGCTGACCAGCTCAGATGTGAATAGACCTGGTCCAGCTTGACACCAGCGTATTCGTTCAAGTCTCCTGCTATCTTTACCAAACTCCAGGTGGTGCTATGCTAAAATGATAAGTAGTAAGGCCAGGAGCAAAGTTATAAACATGGAGGAGAACACTGTTCTGGTGGTTAACTTGTTTGGACACCCCCGATGTTTTCAAATTATTTCAGAGCTGCATGGCTGTTGTTGAGGCTCACATAAAACAATACACATGCAGAGCTGTGAATAAGAGAATCAGGACGGCTTTTGCCAAACAGTGGAATGAGAATGCTTTTGCAGTGCGAACGTTAACAGGACAGCTCTAAGAGTTGGGAGATCAGTATTGTACTGCATATACTGTGTTACTGTATTACTTTTTTAGAGTCAGAAGTGACCATATTTGTACAAGAAAGTGGAGGGCTAAATGATCAGTTAGTCTGATACTCCGTCCGAGTTTGAGTCAAGATTTGCACTCTTAGACTGTAAAGATGCAGCAGAGAGAAAAATATATGTGTTATTAGTGCTATGAATGAAAGCCTGTACAAACAGAGCTAGTCGGATTATTTGTCAAACCAAAGTCATTTTTTATTTTCATTTGTTAAGTTTTAACATGCAAATCCATTGGGAGATTGGCTCACCTTTGGAGCCAGCTTCAAGTGGCCACTCAAGGAACTGCAATCTTTGCCACTTCCGTGTTGACTTCATTGTTGCTGCTTGGTTGGAACTGGTGTGTACCCACACGACACTGGCTGAAGTTTGGAGATCATTAAACTGAAAAAGTCACTCACATTTGCAAAAACGTACCTTTGTAACCTCTTTGTTGTCCCCAAGTCCTTCTTACAATTGGTGTTGGTTTGTGCCTCATCCTCAGCATGACTCAGCCACAAGCATCTCTCCACCCTCAACCAAAAACTCAACCATCACAGTAAATTAGTTTATATACACACTATATTGTTTATATCTTGAGGGGTTTTTTTTGCATGTGCTGTCTGTATATATGGTGGTTAAAACTTTTCAATTGCTTACCATGGGTTTGTGCACTTTCATCTTCACAGGAGGGTTGCACTTGTGCAAAGGTTAATGCTTTGAATGAAAGATAAAGTGACACCCTGAAGCTATTTACATTATTTTAAAGAATGGTCATTTCTTGCCCATGCTGGACAGTTTGTTATGGGCAGGTTTCAGTGCAGCTCTGTCTTTCTAGTCTTACGAAAACAAAACTATGCCCTGTTGGGAACGGGCCACATCTAAAGTCAACATGGTGGCAGAGTTCCCAGGCTCTGGAAACTAAGCAGTCATTAAGACCACTGACATGAGAATGGCAAGCTAAGCTGCAATGATTAGTTATTCAGTATGGCAGCATGTACAGTACATCTAGAAAAAACGGAATATTGTGAAAAAAATCACTTTTACTCTAATTTATTTCAAAAAGATAAATTTTAAGTTTATTTTAAATTGTCTATATTTACTTCCAAATTATTAAAATAGCAGATTTTGAGTAAATTAAAATTCGAACAATGTAAATACTGTGCATCTCTGTCTGGTTCAGTACACATAACTACAGTCATGGGGAAGACTACTGACTTTAAAGTTGTACAGATGACTAACATGAGCACTGTCCACACAGAATGTAAACTACAGAATGTCATCTTCACTCTGTGAACAGCCAGCCTATTAAAGGGAAGCTCACTGGAAGAGAAAAGTGTTTCAGGAAAAAGGTGAACAAGAAACAAAGGTGACTGCAGCCTTGAGAGGAATGTCAAGCAAACTCAATTCAAGAACTTAGGAGAACTTCACAAGGAGTGAACTGAGGCTGGTGTCAGCGCACCAAGAGCCACCACACGCAGATCTCTACAGAAAAGGAGCTGCAAATGTTGCATTCTTAATGTCAAGCCGCTCCTGCGCCAGAGACAATGTCAGAAATCTGTGGGCTGAGGAGAAAAGGAACTGGACTGTTGCTCAGTGGTGCTGTCATCTTTTTAGACGACAGTAATTTTTTCATTTAATTTGGAAATCAAGGTCCTAGAGTCTGGAGGAAGAGTGGAGAGGCACAGAATCTGTGGCGATTGAAGTTCAGCAGTGATGAACTGTGAGGCCATGTTATTTGCTGGTGTTTGCGGCTGTTGATCCACATTGAGCATCTGCCTGGAGATTTTAGAGAACTTCATGTTCAAGCAGAAATACTTAATGAAGATGCCAATTTGTTTTTTCTAGAATGTAAAATAAATAAGGTTTGTAGATAATGTTTTTAATGTGATTGATTGGCCATCCATCCATCTGAACTGAAGGTATTGTCAAGAAAAAGATTTGAAACCCTTAACCTCATAATGCAGGTGAACTGGCCACTATCAAAGAAATCTGGGCTTTGATAACACCTCAGCAATGCTGCAAGCTGATCGTCCCCATACTACACCATATGTGATGCAGTAATTCGTAGCAAAGCCAAGTGGTGAGTGTACAAATGATATACTTTTCATGGGTTGGACATTTCTGTATTCTAATCCTTCACCTCCATTTTTTGAGTAAACTTATATTTCAATCTGAGAAAAAGGAAGGAAAACATTTGCTTTTGGTTTGTTAAGCTAAAAACTCCTTCTTCTAGTTTTTTCTATTTTTTTTTAAATGAAAGACAATTTGTTTGTCATGTTGTCCAGCCAGCTATACAATACTACTATCCATTTTTTGTCTTATTTCCCATCTTCATCACCTTCCAACCAGTCCAGATGGCTTCTCCTCCCTGAGCCTGGTTTTGAACGAGCGCTCTTCCTTCCCTCGGTTGCCAAGTGCTGCTTATACGAGATCATCTAATTATTGGGGCTCTGATACTGTCACTCTCTTAAACATCTTGAAATGACTGTTATTGTGAATCGGTGCTTTATAAATGGGACTGCTGTTTCAGTTATACTTGGGATTTTCCCTGTTTTATAGCTCAAAATGTCTGCTGTGAAAAGGGTCTGTAGAACAGAGCCAATCAATAAGGGCTGTTAAAACAGTGTTTTCTTCAAAAACAGCAAGTCAGATTGCTTGACACAGTGAGGATCTCAACAGAAAACTGTGTGAATTGATTTTTCTGATCTATAAACACACAGAAGTGCTACTTATAATGTTGACCTCTGGTATTACAGTAAATTTACTTACGTCCGTTTGGAATGAAACAGTTTTAATTGCTAAATTTAAACTGGGGTTGTTCTGCTTTAATCTGACAGCTTTCACTGAATACAGAGAGGACACATGCAACATGCAACTCACTGAGCCAGAATAATGCTTAATATGCACCACTCTTGAACCAGCCTGCACAGAACCTGCTGTTGGGAAATGCAGAAAATCTTTTAGGAATTTCCAGGAATAGCTGTGTGAAAGTTGGAAAATAAACAGATTTTTTAATCATATAGCAAAGTAATGAATGTATATGTATACATTCTTGTATAGACAGGCAAGAAAGCAAAGGAAAAACAATATAAAACATCTTACTAGTAGTAAAGTCATTTATCAAATATTGTTAGCTATTGGATAGAGAGTGCAGGGGTTAAGCCTGTCACCTCACTGCATGGAAGTCCTGGGTTTGCTCCATATAAACACGTACAGGTTTACATGTTCTCTCTCTGCCTGTGTGAGTTTTCTCCTGGTACCATGGCCTCCTCCCTGCTATCTGTCTGTGTCTGCTGACAAATTGGCCCCTGTGATACACTAAATCCCAGTACTGAGAGGGCCTTATGATAACTTGGATAAGTGCCAGCCTGCCCATGAGTATGGACTAGATAAGTGACAAGTGACTTAAGGTGACAAAAAAAGGTGCAGCAAGCATAGTCTTTAAAAGATGGACGTAGTCACTGTGAAATCGCCCATCGGTTAGTGGGGTCCCACTGTGAAGCACTGAGCTGACAATTTCACTAAAAACTTGATGGTTTGAAACAAGATATGATGAATAATGTTTGAATGTGACACGCCCAATGGCAGTTACTTGAGAATTAAAAGTAGACCTGCTCTGAAGCATATCTGTCATTATCCCCCAGTTTGAGAACAACGGGGATCTCAGTTTACAAAGTGAGAATCATATTGTATTCAAGAAGGCTTGAAACTACAAATTGAGATCATAAGGTTATCAGAAAAGCATTTACCAAGTTCATCAAGCAGTCAGGCTGAGGGCCATTTTATTAAAGATTTCTAAATAACTGGAGATATTTAGGATACCACATTTGAGCTTTACTGGCCATTAGAATGAATCCAGTCAGCCACCAGATCCACTCATTGTATTGGGTGAATGGTTAAAGTTCATCTTTAGTTTCTCTACATAAATCTTACCTGCATTTTATTTTGATGTTAAGAAAAATACTTGTATTTCAAGAGCGTTCCCTTTAAGTGCACTGCAAGCCATACATCTAATAATGGGGACATAAGAAATAGATCAAAGTAGCCTTTTACCCTGGTCCAGATAGTGTGAAATGCTCTGTGTCCACCCGTGAGGTACATTTCATGATGTTGGGTTTTTCAATTCCAGACACTGCCTAACCAGCACTATTTATGGTTTCATTTAGTTTGGTTTTTCCCCATTAGAAAAGGGAGAGTGGAATACCTTAATGCACAAAGGTGTCCCCTGGCGCCTCAGCTCTCCCTATCAGCCCAGACACCCTCTTCTTTCAACATCATGCCTGCAATGTTCCCTGTTGCCTTGGCAACCTTACGGCCAGCCAGGCCTTTTACTCGCTCTGGATACACAGCGACTTCTGTTCTTGCCCCCAAGCAGCTGAAGGAGGATTCACTTAGGTGGTGCAAAGAAAAAAGGTGCATGCATGCCCTTTTCCGTTCTCCCCAATGGACGATTACCATAGCTCCACACAAACCGAAAAAAGCCTTTTCAAATTGATGTGGTGGTGAAATCTGCACTGCATACATAGTCTGAAAACCACTAGTGTGCATATAGGAACAGGGTAGACGCTGTTAAGGCTCAACGATGTAACGTTTTGGGTTAAAAAGACGCATTTCCACTGCAAGGAAATGCCATACAGAACTGTTGAAGAGTTTGCTACAATATACTGTAAAGTAAAACACTGTTTCTCTGTTCCTTTTATCCACAGCTCAAGTTCACTGTACAGGGCAAAGTCATCCCTTTTAAACAATTCAGCATTTTTAGAAATAAGCTTATGGGTTTTATTTCCAATGAGAAGATAACCATCATACATGTGACTTTAAAACAGGCGATGGCGATTTGCCAGGCTTAGGATAAAGATTGGAAGCAAGATGAAAGTGATAGCCCGGCTTTATAGCTAAAGTTAAAAAAAAAACTATGCATCAGCATTTCAGGATGTACGTATAAAAATTTGTAGTGAGTAACATTTGCACCAAATCTCTGATCACTTGTCTTAACTGGGCCATTAAGTATGCTATATTTTTATATTTTTAAGGAATTTTCTTCTTCTCCTCCTATGCACCTGTCATTGACCCAGGTGTGCAGGACTTTCTAATTGGTAGTCAAAAGGTGAAACTAGTCACAAGCAAACAATTGCTTACTAGCAGGCTGCCCACAGTGCGCATGGAAGATGCTGACTTGCAAAAACTTGCCTATATTTGCTGAGCAATAATGTGAAACGTGACAATTGCACTTTTTAAAACATGTTGGTTTAGGTGTTGAAGCACAGCTTTACTTTAAAGGCAAACTGAAACAGTTTCCAGTTTGCGTTGCATTTTATCAAGTTTCACTGCAGCCTGGTGAGTAGTTGTCCAGTGTCTGCAACCCAGTCAGCATATTCTGCACAATCTGCTAGTTAACAAAGTTATTGCAAAGAAGTTTTTGTTGCAGCACCATCTTTGTGACCAATTTCACAAAGCAACAGCTGGGAACCTCCAGTAACCACCTGCCAGCCTTTTGGAGAATATAGGTTTTACTTCAGGACGCCTGGGGGGGTTGTCAACTGGTCACAAGTGGCCTCTGTGACTGAGCCCTTAGCAAAGTCAAATTAGTTGACAGGAACTGCAACTATCTGGCTAGCGAGAGAGATATCACTATCAACACCAATGGAGTGCTGACAATATATTTGAGAACATTTAAGATTAAAACACACACACTGAGGGTCAGTCAGTGAGATACAGCACCTGTAAAGAGACAAGTGGCATCATATGAAAGATGAAAAACAGTAAAAATGAACACTGTTGTTGGCAAGAGAGTTTCTGAGAGCACATCATCAATAACTCCAGGTTATTAGTTAATCTACATGCTGAATATTTAGTTGGTCAAGCAGCAGATTTTCTTTTTTTGAGGCCTTTAAAATATTGGTGTGTGAGACACTAGTATACGTTCGGTGAGAGTGTGTGTTTTCTTTTTAAAGGAGCACAGCACTGAGACATGTTAGCAGGAAAAGAGCCTCAGTCAGTGCAGCAGAGATTTTAAACTGTTGTCTCTGAAGGTCATTACATCACCATTTGACAAAAGATTCCTCCTGGCTCCATCTCTTAACACATAGATAATGGTATAAAATTCACTACCCATTTTTGAGGTTTCTTGCCTTTAATAGGTAGGTCGGTGAAGAAGAGACAGGAAAACAGGGAGAAAAAGAGCAGGGGAAGAAATGTAGCAAAGGGCCTCGAGCTGGAATCAAACGCAGGTTGCTGTATTTGACTCTGAGGCACATGGTCATCTGCTCAACCACTGAAGTAAACGATCAACTACCAAACATTTATTTTAAAAAACATGTATGAGACCCAAAATGCTAAAGTATTTATTTAAATTCAAACAATATTCAGAGACACAGTGAGATGCCCGTCATATGTCACTTGCTCTGCTCTGTTAAGCTAAGTAATTAAACAGGTTTACATAACTGTGGATTCTGGGACGTGCCAAGAGTGTCCAGCTGGCAAAATTGTCTCGTTCCTTAAAAGTGACAGTACGAAATACCAGCACAGATTGCTTGTAGAATCAGCACAGGTGTCTTTAGCACTTTGCTTTATTCAGGAAAAGTAAAGTTTTAAAAAAAGAAGTAAAAAAAAGTTGTAAGGGTGATAACTAAAGAGCAGTTTCTGATTCGCCATAATATCTCCAGCACACAATGTGAGACATGTACTGACCAGGGGGACAGTTCCCAGGCTCTGTTACGAGGCATTGTAACGAGGATGGTTATCACTTTGTCTCCTCAGCTGTATCTCATCAGCTTTGACTGCCTGGTTTTATCTTGAAGGGCCTTTTACTCAGTGTATGTTTTTCTTTCCTTTGGCAGAACAATTTGTTCTGTTCTTAACAAGATCTTCCAGTCTTATAGACTCCCTAGTCAAGAGCCTCTTAAAGCTTACAGAAACAAAGAAGGAAAGAGGCAGGTGGTGCACTGGAGTTTTTTTTGTGTGTGTTTTTTATTCTGCTTTTCAGGAAGAAAGTCCACACACAGTGGAGGTTTTTATTTTGGCATGTTACTTCCACTGAAATGTTCCGAATTGCACATTTTGTAACATGTTGAACTGGATTTGCAAATCCTTTCTACAAATACTTGGAATGTATTAGCTTTGAGATTGAGCAAGTATGATGATTAGGAGTGTGCTAGAGAGTGAAAGAAAGAGACATGCTGTTTTTGCTGTCTTAAACCTCGACTTAACTCTTTTTATATGGCAGCTGAAGAGAAGAAGGACAAATATGGAGTTTTCTTGGAGAGATCCTTGACTGTGGCCATTCAAGGTGACGGACAGATAACTCTATTGCGGCAGTTTTGTTGACACTGGCCAGGAAAGACACAAATCACTTGAGTAACCTAATAAGATAATTACTCAATCATAAATGTAAACAGTGACTGAAGTAGAAGCTTTGAGGCTGGGATAAGCTGTCCCTTCCTGGCCTCTTTTATCTGCTTCATTCAGCTTGGCCGATCTTTCACAACAAGTGAGCCCAAAAGTGTGTATTAATCCAAACCTTATATGGGAGTCTAACATTCATGTCCGATGCTCACATGTTGCTATCTCGTTGTTGTGCCGCTTACTTATACAGTAAAACCCAAACACTTAGCACAGTGGTTCTCAAACCTTTTTCTGGCATGCCTCACTTCAGAAGTTTAAAATAACTTTAAAATAACTAAAAACCACCTTGCTGATGCTGAGTTTGAACTTCATTTTATTGATCATGCCTATGTGTTCAAATGCATTAAGTTGCTGCCACGTGGTTGGCTGATTAGATAGACAAGTCCATTAATATTCTATATATATATATATTTTTACCTTACTAAATCCCATTAAAAAAATCCAATATAAAGCTGTACTAATCAGTGTTGGTCAAGGTACTTGAAAAAAGTAATTAGTAACTAATTACTGATTACTTCTCCAAAAGAGTAATCCTGATTACTTATTTTCAAAAGTAATTAGTTGCTTTTGTTACTTTGTCACTTGATAGACCTTTCAGCCCAATTCTGCTTTGTCTCCATAATTTATTATATAAAATGTAATCAAATTAAATAGTCTCCTAAAAAAGTCCTAGCACATAAAATAAAATATTTTTTGTGTTTACACTTCAAATAGATGCAAGTAAAACACAGCAGAAAATAAAATCAAAGACTCAGCTGCACTGTCTCCTGTTGTTCACCTATTTTCACCTGTTTAGCAGGAGTGGAGCAGGCGGAGGTTTGCGCGTTGCCGCAGTGGTTATGTCAGTGGGATCTGGGGTTTTCTCTGTGAATTTCACATTCATGTCAGCGTGCTAAGTACTTGCTAAGAAGTTTAGGGTTTTTTTTCGCTGTAAAAATAAGTTTTCTCCCCACTCAGTGTACAGTGGGCGCTTATATTTTTGTCACTTTTTACAGAGTCAAACTCAAAGTAAGGTCAGTGCTTCCACGCTTCAAATGCTTTACGGTCATACTCTCTGCCGCACTCGATTTATTATCCATTGTTGATCTGCACATGTATGTTTCCACAAACGTCGCACGCGCTTATGTCATTGTCATGAGACACTCTCAAAAACAAATGCACGGTTTAGTAATGCAGTAACACAGCATGATTACAGGAAAGTAACAGTAATCGAATTACTTTTTTGCTAAAGTAATCCCTTACTTTACTCGTTACTTGACAAAAGTAATCGGATTACATTAGCTTGTACTGCGTTACAGCCCATCTCTGGTAATAATCACAAGTACTGCCTGTATAGTGAAAGTCTGGAACTGCCTAAAAAATAACCGCTAACTAATTCAGTTATACATCTGCACTGTGTTCATTAAAGTGAATGTGGACACAGCCATTTATTTTGAGTCAGCCTTGCACTCATCATTCTCCTAACATGACAACTCGCAAGAGAAAAATCACATATTAATCTACTTCCAAAACTGGTTCCCAACTACTCAGCATTGGCCAGCTGTTTTAAGTAATAATTCACCCATAAGCCACTTTAATGTATTTTTTATTTACGTTTGTTTAATGTATTGGACATCTTTATGGGACCCATGATGGGAACAGAGAGCCAAAGGGTAAGAAATTACCAAGACGCAGGCTAATGCAAGATGTGTCCGATTTAGTTTTTCCATGAGACCTTTGACGATACCTAAAGCCTCAATCCTTACTTGTTAATGAAAGCAAATGATGGCAGAGTCCCCCAGAAAATCAGTCAGTTGGTCACCTTGAAAAGAAGTCAGAAAAGCAGTCAGTCAGTCAGTCACACAATCACAGTCGGATTGGAAAGCAGCTACCCAGCCAGCCAATTAATCAGCCTGACAGCCAGTCATCCACAAGACTGATGACATAGTGGGAACATACGGGAAATGGAAAAAAGCTGATGAAAGCTTTTTTTCATTTCAGACAAATATCGTCATAGATGTGAAGCACTTTGCACAGCTCAGTAGGATAGGACAGGAGGGAGAAGTTGAATGTGTAAATGATTGTGTGACTGAATGATCAATGTATAAATGAGTCTCTGGTCAGTGCTTTTTTTGGAAAAATTTGTATGATCACCTGCACTAGCACCATATTTTTTGAACGTTTTATGTGTTTCCTTCTCTCTATTATGACCAATAAAAGAAGAAAGACCATATACAGTATATTTTCCAGTCAACAGAAAATGCACCATATAAACCGTTTTGTTCCTTCTCTTTGATTGGCTGTATATTATCTGTCAGGGTCATGTGCAAATGTCAGCCAGGCCATGCTGGGCTTAGTTAAATGTTAGAGGCATTAAACTCTGAAGAACCAATAAGACCTGTCAAATAGTGGCAGACGTCCATTCACAGCCCTGCAGGGGAAGGCGCTGCAGTTGATTTTCTCATTGTGACTAATGTGACGTCAAGGGGAGCTCGAGGCGGATGCCCCTGACGCATCTCAATAGTGTTTTGTGCTTGGACCAGTCCAGGGATGAATGCACACATATTCTGCCTCTGTCCCACCAAAGAGGAGGCACACACACCAGGGAAGGGGGAGAGGAAACGCTTTGAGATGTGGCAGGGGGATTATTAGTGCTGTGGACACGTTCTCCATGATGTCAGCCATCTGACGATTCTCATGTTGATGAGGTCAACTTCCTTCTGGCTAAATGGGAACGGATTATGGTTTTTATTGGATGTGTATGCCTTTTCTCACACTCTTTCCAGTTTACACCTAAGGTAGAGAGTATTTCTACCCCAGTATTGCAAAAGAGTCCAGTTTTTGCACCAGTTTATCTTCTTTAAAAAAAAGAAATTTAATTTAGTAAAAAGACTTTGCAACCTATTTAACTCTTATAATTAGAAGTTATATTTTCTCTTTAAAAAAAAAAAATTCAACAGATTGTTGATGCTTGTAAAAGGACATCCTCAATTATGCTTTATAATTGCATCAAGTAATTTTCTGACAGAAGTGGCTTAAGGTTAATGTGCTACAGCATTTGCATTATTTTTTCTCAGTAACACAGTAATAAGTGGAACGCACTTTGATTTCCTGCTCTTCCATTATTTGATTTACGAATAAAATTCCAACACAAGTGCGGTATGATCCAATCTACGAAGCGCTTATTTTGGTTTGGCCCTTTTCCCCCTTCCACTGTCAGAACATGTGTGTGCAAGGGGAAAGAATGCTATTTGGCAACACAGAGTGGATGCTTTGGCTGAAGTGAATGTACTGTTGTTATTATTATTACAGTTATTATGGTTATTATGATTACTATTATTATTGTTGTTGTTGTTTTTAAAACCAGCTTGCAGTCAAATATACGTCCTTTCAAAACCTGTTGTCAAAGATTGAACTCATTAGAAAATTTACCAATTCAACTCATTTACCAATTCAGGCTGGGGGCTAGAGCCTATCCACACACTTGAAGTCATACTAAATAAATAAATACATAAATAAATGAACATGGTGTTGGTATGCTCTGGAGAAAAGAAGAATGAAAGTCAGCAGAAGCAAAACTGAATACATGTGTGCGAACGAGTGGGAGGCAGGTGTAACAGAGAAGCTGTGAGGAGTTCAAGTGGTGAAGTTGGATGAGATTAAATACTCTGGGTCAACAATCCAAAGAAATAGAAAATGTACAAGAGAGGTGAAGAAGAGAGTGGAGGCAGGGTGGAGTGGGTGGAGACGAATGTGAGGGGTAATAGAAAGATAGCAGCAGGAGTGAAAGGGAAGGTTTACAACAAGCTATGATGTGCGGTTTGGAGACAGCGGTACTAACAGAAAGACACGAGGCGGAGCTGGAGGTGGCAGAGCTGAAGATGCTGAGTTTTTTGGTTGGGAGTGATCAGAGAGACAGGTCAGGTTGAGCAGTTTGGAAACAAAGTTGCTGAGATTGTTTGGACGTGTGCAGAGTAGGGATGTATTGGATAAAATATGCTAAAGATGGAGGTGCCAGACAGGAAGAAAAGAGGAAGACAACTGAAATGATTCAAGGCTATAGTGAAGTAGAAAGTTGATGCGACAGCAAGAAGATGATCCGCTATGATGAGCTCTAAAGGAAGCAGGTGGAAGAAGATGATGATGAGGTTGTTAGCACTGTTGCTTTGCGTGGGTTCCCTGTATACCACAGCTTCCTACCACAGTCCAAACGCATGCATATTTGGTTAAATGATGATTCCAAATTTTGTGTAGATGTGAAGGTGAGCATGATGGCTGTCTGTCTCTCTGTGCTAGCCCTGAGACTGAGCAGGGGACTGTTCAGGGGGTAACCTGACTCCAAATCCCCAGCAACCCTCAGTTGGATGAGCGAAAGGAGATGAATGGATAGATTTGGATAGAACAAATAAAACATAAAGTACTCATCTCACTGTGAATAATAATGAGGCTCATACCACAGCAACATACTTGTATGCTCGCTGTAACAGAGGGAAGCAATCAGGCATTTGAATTACTCCATCATCATCATCATTGTAGAAAAGGAATGTAATTAAAAGTTAGTGTTGAGAAGCAAAAAGATGTGTATTAAATGTATATTTTCCTCATACTTAAATTACATAAATGTGTAGTAAATGTGTAGTACACACATTACATAAAGTAATCCAGACTCTAAGATAAATACATGAATTTAAAATGACATGTGCAGTATTTATTTATTTATTTATTTATGGTCCTGAGAACTGAGCCTAGACGTCAGAGTGCTTTTCTTCCCAGCTGGACCAAAAGGGTTGTGTCAGTTTTCTCGGAAGCGATTGATTTGGGACCAGCCATCTAGAACAGTAATTCAATAGACACACATTACTGATGTGTGTTTGTCTAGTTCCAGTAAAGCTATTCTGATTCAACTGCTGGTTTCGTGTTATTCTCAAGAAAACTTTGTTCTTTCACAACGCTCTTGACTTTAAACTCTTTGAACCTTGAGTTTTTCTAAACACAAGACTACATCAGAGAATTTAAAATAAATAACTGGATCACTGGTGTCCCGTTTCACATCAACTGCTCTGGAGCATGATTCATCTAACATTGTTATTGCACTCATCTGTTGTGTAACAGCCAGCCCATGTGCGTGTTGTGTTTTTTACGACATCGCTACGCAGGAGAAATCATTTCAGGGTTGTAGTGCTTCAACTAGTTAAATGTTTGACTTTTCCGAGTCTGGCATGAATTTGACTGTATCGTTCTTCTCATGTTTGAATACTGAATGAGCAGAGATCCAGTGAAAGGATGCCAAAAGAGCAAAGAAAAATGACAAATATGAATATTTCCATGTATTTGATGTGTCTCCATAGCAACAGTTTTACTTCTAAGAACTAAAACAGCTGCTTTGTCAAACAGCCTTTGCTGTTTTGAGCATTGTGTTAAGCAAAAATACAAAATACTAGCTGTCGATAGCAGTCACATATTTGAGTGGCCTCTTCAAAAGATGTTTTTCCAAACACATGTGGTTTTGTCTGTTTAAAGCAAGGATTTTGATTTAAAACTTTCTTCAGGCATAATCTCTGCCCTAAACCAGAAACCAAGGCCAAACAAACAGAAATGATATTGCGGCTAAGCCAGTGCTGAGGGTATATGACCTGCTCATTTACATGAATATGTTACCGTAGGCACTGAGGAGCTGAGTGTTCGCATAAAGCTTAGAGTTCTGTTGCTGTGGAAGATAAACATATTTATTCAGCCTTTCCTCACCTTTGGTTTCAAAAAACGCTGATCCATGTATAGGGAAATGCAGTTTCACTGGTTTGTGAAGCTGCATAATTGTGCCCGTTGAGGCGTCTGCCGCTCCCACATCATCAATAGACAATACAAGACAAGAACAGATGCAGCTTCTGCAATACAATGGGCTCTGACAACATGGAATTACAGCCCATGCAGCTGAAAAGTGGCTTTTTATTCCTCTGCTCCTGGGAATGGCAATAAAGGGTGTGACATACATTGAATAAAAGCATTTATTCTCAAACAAAGATGGCAAAAAGGAGACATAGCTAGCATCTGGACGTATCTGTCAGTTGTGAATCTCCGCTATAAACAAAACAAACATGAAGAGGAAAAAACTAGGCGGAGAGAAAAATACTGGATGCATGAGGATTCGTGAAAAAACAGAGGCATGTGATACATCAGGCTTTGGACTCTCCAAAAACCACATCGGCTCAAAGGGGGCTTATATTATGTTGTGCAGAGTTGTGTGTTCTTGCATGTGGGCCGGTTCTGAGCTCATTGAACAGCTGTGAGGCAGGCTGCAGGTGAAAGATGAGTCAAGTCCTACGGGGAGACATCAATCATTGATGGACTGACACATCTGAGAAGAAAGGCAGGGAGAAACAGAAGGAGAGCCAGCAGAGAACAGACAACAAACGCACTCTTACACTGTAGAGCTCTGACCTTGTTGAGATGTAGAAGAGTCATTGTTGTCCAGGCCAGCCAAGCCCCTCGAAGCACATTTGAAATCAATCATCCTGGAGGGGAGAAGCAGGAAATGATGCAATCTGTGACAAGGAGTGGGACCCTAATCATACTTTCTTCCCAGAAACACTGGTCATATCCTGTACTTACACATTCATTTTCACTTAATGTCAAAAGTTGGATTTTGAGGGCCAGAGTTGCTTAAAGATTTTCAAATAGCGTCACATAGTCCTCTCTGTGCTCCAAGATAGCTTTGGTTAATAAAAAAAGACATGCAGAACCTGGAGTGATTTCTTGTACAGTCAGGAAAGTGAGTTTCTTATCAAAGACGACATACGTAGGAATAATTAACACAAAATGTTTCTTTTTTTTGTTGTGTAAATTCTCCCCAGCTGTATAAATATAACCTTTTAGAGATGCAGTTTCATCATTTCCAGCATGTTAATTAAAAATGCACAATGCAACAACAAGAAAGTTGACTTACAACAAGCTGATAAAGTACAATAGAGGAATTCAGGAGAGTATTATACAGATAGGTATCCAGTAGTGGCAGGAAAGAGGGGGCAGGCAGTGAAGTTTATAAAGGATACACTGAGAGCCTGAGCAAGACTGCTACATGAGTAGATGGAGTGATCTCAGGTGGATAAGCCGGATGGAGCAAAAACAGATGGATAAGTCGGTGCTTAAGAGCAGGAGGGGAGGAGGTTATGCAGGTATGTCAGCTGGTAAGCTGAGAGCTGGAACCACAGGAAGGTGACACCTACGCTAAAGGTAGGCAAAGGTTGACACCGAAGGAGAGCGTACTCCGGCATTAAAATATTTGTGCACACAGATTCATGTTTAGAGACCTTCAACCTTTTCTTGCTAGTATCCTTTCTAACACTCAGTGCCAGACAGGCAACACACTTTCAATTTCAGTTTTCTTTGTATAGCAAAGAATTAAATGCTTTACTCCTGCTTTGAGCAAGCATTTGGGAATGAAGAAAATGATGGAGGAAAAAAAATTAAAATGATCCCTTTAAATAAGAAAAAAAAAAAAAACTCTGGCAGAGCCGAGCTCAAGGAGGGCAAAGACACAGGAATATAGAGAGAAATACAGTTGCACTTCCAGAGTCTACAGAGGCTCTAGGCAAAAATTCACAGGATCCCCTCAACCCAGCATTCATCACCATTATGTTATGAATAACTGGAAACCAACAATGACAGTCCTATAAAACAGCATGTACAACATTACTCTAGAAATAACAGAGACCATGTTTTTGATGATAACAATGCTCAAGACCAAGATGGCTAGTTAGGAAGCGCTTAACCTGTAACCGCTATCTTCTCTCTTCTTTCAGCCTGTTAGTGATACCAACAATTTGACTGCAAGTGTCCTGACTCTGATCATCACGTCATGGTCAGCAAACTGCTGTAGCTTATGTTAAGTGAACCATCTTTTCTGTATGGAGTTTGCATGGGTTGTCTCTGTGTAAACCGGCTTCCTAGCAAAGTCTAAAGACATGCAATTAATGGGGTTAAGTTAATTGGTGATTCAATAGGTGTGAATCTCTCTCTGTGTTAGCCCTGTGTCAGATTGGTTACTTGTCCCGGGTGTACCCTGCCTCTGTCAGCTGGGATGGGCTCCACTTACCTTATTTTACCACAATATCATCAATATAGCAAATGGAATGTAAAAGTCTGTCAGGGTCCTGGGACTGGGCGACCCAGGATCCCTGGGCAGTCATGGACCTGTGTATTATTATTATTATGTATTTTTGGTGTCGTTTCCCCTTCTCTGTGCGTGTACATATGTGTGTTTCTCTGTGCTGTGTTAGTCTGTGTCCCACTCATATGTTTAGGCGAGGTATGGGTGTGTATGTCTGCGGGTGTGCCTGGAGGATGGAGCTCGGCCACCTGCAGGCCTGAGGGGTGTGGCCCTGCGGAGGGACTGGCCACACCCGAAGCCACACACCTGCCGCTGATCAGGGCTCGTCGGGGGAGCTACTTAGGAGAGTCTTGGAGCTCCCACCGACGCGGGATCATTGAGTTATCTTACCAAGTCAGTGTGTGTTAGCGTAGGTCTGTGCTGTGCGTATATGCCCGCCGAGGGTTAGTGTTGACGGCTGCGTCTCTGGTTTCCCTACAGGAGGAGGAGTGGTCCGGAGAGGCAGCACGCACGGGGGTGCGGAAACACAACAGCGGGGAGCACGAGCACAGATATCGGAGGGAAGCACGCACACGGGGTTCGAGGGAGCAACGGGGAGTTATTGTATTTACAGCCTTTTCACTGTAAATAAAGAGCACTGTTTGCATCGCAGAGTCTGCATTTTGGGTCCTCCTTTCCCCACATCCCCACGGTCTGCCAGCCAGACCGTGACAAAGTCACAACTGGTGTTTACTTTACACAAAGCTGTATTTAAAACCCTTTATGAAACACTAAGACTGGGGAGAAAACATAACGTTTTTGGACTTAACTTTTTATTGCTGAATAAACACTGTTAGAGGAATGAATCACCAAGTGTATTTCAGCCAAGAACAAACAAAAAGATCCTAGCACAGTGTGTTTGTAGGTGTAAACTTCTTATTAAAGAGCTCAAGGCAAGACAGAAAATGAACAAAGAAAATCTGGATCCAACTGGTGAATAACTCTGACAAAAAAAGCCCCCCCAAAAAATCAAATTATGCTAAAATGATCTAAACACTGTGCACGCAGAGTCCCAGTTTCATACAAAAACCACTGCCAAACAAAAAACTAAATAGTACTGAAGTTTAAATGCAAAGCAATTCTCCTAGGGTGTCATTAAAATCACATTTCAGCCAAACTGATGTTCAAAGCAAATTCTGACCATCAAGAACTGAACATCTCAGCAAAGAGCTCGACTTAAATGGCTTAAAGCACCTTTGGGAGAAGAAAAGAGTACTAAGCAATCACTGCCCACAATAAAGTCAGAGAGATGTGACCAACAAGGCCACTGGGACTTTTTCTCTTTTATGATACAATCGGTCTTTTAGTGTTAAAGTGACTCATTGGTAACAGGATGTGCGGGAACATCAGCCCAGGCTCATCTTTTGACCCTCTAGATACTGAATAACCTTTGGCTGATGGGATTTAATTGATACATAAAAGCATGTGTGAGGCTATGACACAGGAATGTGCTGCACTGACATATGAGTCAGTAGCCGGTGTCAAGCTTTCATCAGTTATAATGGATGTGCTTTTTGATGGAGTGAAGTGGTAAAGTTTTTCCCTTTCACTCCACTTTTAAGTGCTATCCCTATTAAACCTTTTGTTGTCAAGTCCACTGAAAAGCTAAAGAAAAAACTGCACTAAAGCGAGACTTTTATAATATTCAAACATGTAAGGATTATTATTTTTAACAAAACAGCTTCCCAGCAATCTTTCTGCGTTAACAACTAAATGATACACTGATAGGTTATGCAAGTTCCGTCACACACTTGGGATCTCCTAAGCGTAAAGCCCCATCTCATATTTTTAGCCATGTGGGTAATGTGGTCTCTGTGACACTTAACTCGCCTGCTGCAAGCTCTTAGCAGTGCTTCTCTTCCCTGTACTTATGGAACAATAAAGAAGTGGAAACAAACCAGGTCTTATTTTTTAAAATGTGTTTTCCAACTTACCCCATGGAGAAAGCCATGCAGACAGTTTTGGTTTTTAGGTATAAGTGCTGAGACATCTGCTCTGACCAGTGGGGTGAACAGACTTTTATTTGTGCTGGCCTGAACGCGTAACATCTACACATGAAAGCCATCTGTTAGTTTCTTGTCTTTTGCAGTTTACAATTAATATGTTTAACATGTGTTTTTGAAAAGGCAGTAATGATCAACATTTACATCTGCCAAAGACGCTTGATTGATTTGGTTTGTTTGCACAGTGATTCAAAAGGTTATGGAAAGACTTGCAATTTCAATTTAAGAGAGTTGGAGTTTGGCCCAACTTAGAAGTGGGATCCAGATCTGGGAGTCAGTGGGAAAGATCTCATCCCATCTCCTCCTGGGGAAATACTTTCCATCTCTTTTCAGGGGACACTAAGGCGTTACTAAGCCGTCTAAAAGATAGAATCTCTCCAGCGTGTCCTCGGTCTGCCTCTGAGTGTTCTCCCAATGTGACATGCCCGGAATACCTCACCTAGGAGGTGCCGTGGAGGCATCCTGGTCAGAAGCCTGATCCACCTCAACTGGCTCTTTTTTGATGTGGAGGTGTGGCCTTTCCATGAATTACAGTCTTATCATGGTGTAGGGGTCTGTGTGCCGTAATGATCCTGCAAGTTATGTTGTTGGGGGCAATTTGCCCCAAGTAGGCTTCCCCAAGGCAAACTGGTTCTAAGTGAATTATAGTAAACTAAGAGCAATTCACGAGATCTTTTGGAAGAGAAAACACTCCCTACATTACGTGAATGTGGGTTACTGAGGCCTCACCTTGGAGCCAGGTCCCAGGGTGGGGGGCTTGTCAGCAAGTGTCTGGTGGTCAGACACCTAGCTGGGCTGAGTCTTAAGGAGTCAGATAGGCTGGTTCTCCTGTTGTTGTACCACAGGAGGGGCCATGGTCAGACCTCCAGTTACTGCAACTGGCTTTGCATACAAGGAACACTAAGGGAAGGTGTTAAGCTCAAACAAGCACCCTAAGTGTATTTTAAGTGGTTTTTTGAAAGTGTAATTTTCTGTCACTGGAAAACCTTCGTAATGAAATAAAGCATAAACCTGCAAACTGTCTATAGTCTTTAGTTCTGGCCTGAACATCTGTAGCAAAGTATCGCTCAGGGTGGCCTCCTGTCAGCTTTAAATCATAACTTTATGTTTTTGAACACTCTCCATTTGATATCATGTGCCAAAGACTTATTAGATATCTGAAATTGTACTGTAAAACCTACTATGAAATCAGCAGAAAGTTTTCAGTAACTCAGATACACATAAAGGTGGGTGGATTTCCCCGAGTCAGAGTTTCTACATCAAACAGTAGCAGCACCTGTGCAAACCTCTCACCTCAGGCTAAAATATTCTTTTTTCCAAAGAAGGAGGGAGAACCCCCTAACAGGTGCGGGGCTTACATCCTCCTATCTACTAAAAATCACAAGGTTTATATCAAAGCTTTGTACTGGATACCAAAAACCTTGCTAACTTCTTTTTTCTGCAAGATGAACAGTATAACTTTCAAACACATGAGCTGCCCTCGGCTTTCAGGGAGATATTTGCATCCTCCAGGTTGTAAATGAACAAGGAGCAAAAATAGGCTCTTCTCTTTATCTTTGATTATTACTGTTACTGGCTTTATACATAAAAAAAATACAGTGAGCTGTGGTTCTCTGGATTAAAATGCCTAGTTGATGCCAGAGGTCAGAGGAGAATGGCCAGATTGCTTCAAGCTCAGAGGAAGATAACAGTAACTCAAATAACCACTCTTTAAACTCAAGCTATGCAGGAGGGCATCTGTGAATGCACAGAATGTCGAACCTTGAAGCAGATGTGTTAATGCTGCAGACGACCACACTAGGTGCCACTCTTATGAACAGGAAACTGAGGCTAAAATTCAGACTGGCACACTAAAACTGGACAACAGAAGACTTGAAAAAAGTTTGGTCTTGATTTCTGCTGCAACATTTGAACTGTAGGGTCATGATTTGGCATAAGTATGAAAGCATCCATCCTGCCTTGTATCAGTGATTAAGTCTGCTGCTGCTGCTTCTGATGTAGTAGTGTGGGGTGCACTTTGGGGCCCTTAGTATAGTTTAAACACTACAACCTACATGAATATTGTGGCTGACCATAACCACAGTGCACCCGTCCTCTGATGGGTGTTTTCAGTAGGATATCACACCGTGTCAAAAAGCTCAAATCATCTCAGACTGGTTTCTGACCAGTTCACTGTACTCAAATGACCTCCACAGTCACCAGATCTCAGTCCAACAGAGCATGTGGTTAGGATGTGGTGGAATGGGCCAGCAATGGGAGATTCACATCGTGGTTGAGTAGCTGACAAATCTGCAGCAACTGTGTGATGCTATCATGTGAATATGGACCATAATCTCTAAGGAATGTTTCCAGCACCTTGTTGAATTTATGGCACAAATAATCAAGGCACTTATGAAAAGGAAAGTGTTCCTGATAAAGTGTCGAGTGAGTGCATGTTTCATTTTTGAGATTTTTTCTTGGTTTTTTTGTTTGTTATTCAACGTATTAACATTCAGTAATTTATTTTTATATATCATAGTTCTTGTTCATGTCAGACTGGATTTGGGTTTAAATGCTGGAGGAATTTCTAAGAATGTATTATCCATGTTACCCAGCCTAATTTTATCTTGCTGATGACACCAATGCTTCTCACTCTGCACCGTATGCAAACAGTACATCCTGCTTCTTTGAAGCACTGAATTGATAAAACACATAATAGGCTTTAATATGAGCAAGAGACAGAAAGCATGGTGTATTTTTGTCCCAAAGGACTGCAGTATTAAACCACTTCAGAACTAAAATCTAATAATGACATCATTTTAACTCAATTAATCTGTTGTATTTGTAAAGTCATCATTGCTTAATGGGATCTGTCTTCACTGAGATAACCTGCAGCGGAGAGGTTATCACATTGAGACCTTTTAACACCGATGATCAGAGAACAGAACAGTCTGGAGGAAAGCAGGACCAATTAGTAATAGGACTGCTACTTGTGCAGAAAAAAAGCATTTCAGCAATTAAAAGTCAGCCTATGTTACACAAGATGTGCTTTTCAGTAATGCAGTACACACGCAAATGGTGGGCAGTCATGGAAATCTACTTATACGACGTGTCAAAGACCAGATTTTATTCAGATGGAACATAAGGAAAAGTATTCACGCACAGTCACACACTAGCACATGCAGGACTGTGTTACTACAGAGAGTAAATTGGGCTGAAGATCAGCTAAAGAAATATATAAATAATGCTTCTCAGTGCAGAGACACTTAACCCAATGAAAGCACATGGCATCCAACTTCCAACAACAGAAGTATTTATACCTGTGCAGCATCATCAGGCAAGATGGAGGAGTGGAGAATGACATCAAGAACAGGTTGTGAAAAGCCCGGTGAGTAATGATGAAAGGCATATGTAAATTGCCCCGGTACAGTCTCAGCAGCAAACTGAAACTCTACAGAAGCTGCATCCTGTCAACCCTTCTAAATAGGTCAGAATGTCAGTGCATGGCCAAGCACAATGTTGACAAACCGTCATCTTTGAAGCAAACATGCAAGCAGAAAAATCTGGCAAGTCTTACAGCCAAAGAAAATAATCAGTGACCTTCTCCATCAGTGTAATATAGATGACATGGGGACTATAATCACAGAGAGGGGATAACGATCTGTTGGTCATTTTTTTCATAATGAGCAATGATCCCTTTACAAAGGTGGCCCTTTGAAATGGCAAAGGGCTAGCAAAGAAGAGAAACACCAAAGTAAACATGAAGAAGGACCGCTGAGGAGGAGAGTTGAGCTGTACATGGGCATCCATTGAGAGCTTGGCTAAAGAAGAAAAATAATGACTGTTTGCAATAGTAAGTGTAATAATTCAAATACAAACTGGAATGTGTGAGGTTTAGTTGCCTGTACAGTATGTTCTGAAGCACATCGGACCCAGCATCCTGTCTGTATGTGCTGCCTGACAGCATGCTTCTTCCGAACATTCCCCTCTTATCTTAGCCAGCTCTGCTAGAGTTTCTAACTCTTGTGTAATTTGGGTAATACTTTTCACAGCTCCAAACAAGTGGATAATTTATCTGGATTAAGAAAAGTTAATGCGTGTGCCACACTGATTACCGCTTGTTGAAAACCCGACATTGTAAAGAGCCATTATTTAAATCCTTTAAGCTTTTCCTGTTTTCAGTGGACTCAGAAGCTCAGAAAATACATCAGTATGATTTGATTTATCTTGCCACATGAATGATGTCAGCGCATTTTAAAGTTGACTGAAGAATCACAGTTAAGCACTTGATGCACTCCTGTAATCAAATCAAGCACAGTTTTCACAAATGAGCACTCAGATTAAGGACGTGTGTCCATTACCTGAGTTTTCTTTGTAAATACATGAAAATGTAGAACTTCTCTGATTCACTGACTAGGAATAATAATGTAGTAACCATGACAGAGAAGCTTCATGACAGCAGACTTTCATGTGTCTTCTCCTATGAAATGTTCAGCCAGCTGCATATGAAGATATCGCTTTCCTTTCATGTCCTTCTGCATGCTCACACATTTTTAACACCACGCACTCCTGAGCGAGCCTAACTGGAGCCACATAGCCTCAAATAACCTCCAGAGCAGGGTGTCAAACAGGAGGAAGATGCCCCCGTGTTAATTACTGGTCTCTCACCAGGGGGCTAGAAGGACCTCGGCTATATTAAACTTTCTGAGACACTCTGACCCTGCTGCGGCATTCACACTGCTGTCAAAGTTCACATGCATCTCTTACATTTTTGTGAAATGTAGAATAAAACATGTTATTATTATGTGTACTTGGAGACGCCTCTATCATTTTCAGCTGATCAGAAACGCTGAGCTGAGCCTACATACCTGCACAGCTGCAGAGCAAAGAATTCTCTGTGTTTTAAATGTTTCGTGACAACACGGGATTTTTCTTTGAAAGAGCGTCTTACACAACAGCACATGCTTTCTCAGGAGATTTGGCTTGAATTTGAACATGTGAACTTCAGTTGCCCCGACACGCCGCTGCCTGTACATCTCAGGAAAGAAATGGGAGCTCGGAGGACAAATGAAGTAATACTGTTACACCCTAATAAAAACCCACTGTAAGTGAATGGGAAACCAGAGTACTACACTGCCTGGAATGAATAGCAAACACACGGCAGCCCCAAGTTAAAATGCACTTGTGTAACAAATTAAGCACGCTGGGCTCTTTCATTTTTATGAACATCTGTAATTTGTGAAATTAAATGTGTGTGATCGCTACAGTGTTGTTTTCCAGGCTGTACAGTTTAACAAGCGGCAAGAATGATTGGATTTTGTTTTAAATGATTATACAGCAAGGCTCACACTGGTGCTTATTCTAACTGAGTCACAATGATGATGTTAACTTGGTAAGGTTAGCTTAGCCGCCACAACTTCTACTTCCTCTACTTTGTTATTTTCACCATCACAAACTTGTTACACAACTGTCTCAAAGATGATCTCATCATTGGCTCTATGTGAAGTTTTAGAAGAAAATTATACTCGACGCAAAACAAGCCCCAGCTAGCTCAGCCCATAACAAGTAGCATATGGCAAAGTCTGACTGATGCATTTTCCCTTTAAGTCTGCTTCAGATTAATTATTGTGCAACTTGTTTCTAATCTTCAAATCATTGTAATGTTCTTGCGTTAGTTTGGAAATACTATGCAGGATGGACATTAGTTTGTAACATTATATGACAGTCATGAATCTACTTTAAGAGGTGGATTTCCTGGCAGAAAAAAAAGCTGCATTTGTATCTTAGATTTTTGTGTTTGTGGCTGTTTGTGTTTTGTGAGAGGGAGAGAGAATGAGAGAGAGCTCAGCAAACAGTGGACAGTCCAGAGTGATGAAGCAGATGGTAATCACACAGTCTAGACAGGAGGTAGGCGAGTAGGAGATAGGCCGCACTGTTAAATAACCACCCACAGGTGCAACATTTTAAAGCCTCTTTTTTCCAGCAGACTCTACTGCACAGATTTCTGCAACATAATAAGCAGGCAGTAGCTCATCATGATAAACTAACAGGACAAGACTTGAATATTAATATGTTTGAATAGGGGGAAAATGGTCCTTTATACACCATCTTTTATTTGAACTGCACGCTTTGCTAACAGAAGACAAAAAAGCATATGCTAAAGCAAGGCTGTGAGAGAACCTCAGATGGCCAGCGTGTAGCAAGTATGAGTTATAACACCCCCACATTGTCTGTTGTTTGCTCCGGTACTGTTCGCTACCTGTGGGAAAAAGAGCGGATTTTCCCTCTGACATAGTGTGCAGTGCTCTTACCCTAGAGTCTTTTACATAGAAATCAATAAAAACTCATCTCACTCCGCTGACACGGTTTTAACCAAAGTTTTGAGACCACTGACCTGCAAACATTTAAAATTCGCAGCGCATCTGTATTCACGAACCTGTGAATAATGAAGGGCACAGCGGCATCTTTATGTAAAAGATCATATTCTGTCAATAAGACTGGATAATCACAGACTGCAGGGGCCTGCCTGCGCAGCCTTCTGCATAGACTGATAGCACAGAACAACAGGACTGGAGGCCACATCTGCACACTGCACACGAAACATCAGTCATTTCCTGATTGTCAGCAGCAAATTAACTTGGTCAAATGAAGATGACTTTCTTTCATGTTGTAAAATGCAAAGGAAGCGCTATTTCCCACTGGACAGACGATGATGTGTCTGTCATAAAGTGCTGTTACAGTGGACCTGCCTTGGCCTGTGTTGACACTTCATAAAGATTAACACTGATGTAGTTATTCACACATTAACAGCAGTGAATTAAGGAATCTTAATCAAATAACATGTGAAGCACTTAGACACAGAAAAAAACATGCTGTCACAAGAGCTCAGTGGAGTGCTTGTGCCCTCTAGTGTCAGTGTTGTATGTTTTCTCACAGCGAAACATTTCATGAATTTGTCACACTTTTTTAAAAACTAGAAAAGGCTTATTTTTGCCTTATGCAACACCTACTGAGATCATGTTTTAAATAACTTAACTTTTAAATTTATAACTCAAGTCTTAAGATTTTTAATTTTATTTCACGTGTGATTTACATCAAGCACCTACAGTAGAAGGAAAACATTTCTAGAATAGTGTCAATATGATTGTCTGTCTCTGTGTTGACCCTTCAACTAGCTGGTTACCTGTCAAGGGTGTGCCCCCCCTGTCCTATGGCGTTGTGGCACCTAGGACAGGCTTCAGCTCCTGTACTATGGATGGATGCTTTTGAAATCCCAGGAAAATATTCCAAATTATTATTAAATAATAAATTATTATTGTTTGTGCCAAACCTTGCAGTAACACAAATGGCCACTTGAGGCTGACACGAAAAACTACGCGAGTCACTTTACACTTTCCAATTTAACAACCTGCAATTTTAAAAGGGGTCCCTCTACTTTTTCCCTTTGTGACAACTGTAGTTACCTGTATAAAATAAATGAATCTATGGTAATGAACCATTAGAGCTGTGGCCACTAGTGACAGATCAAATACACTGTTCAGTTATTTATTTATTTTTACATGCTTTTCCCCCCTCCTGGCCAAAATAACCATCCCATTTAATATCACAGCGAAACACAGATTCACCTTGCTAACCAAGTGAACTAACCAGTAATTACATTATTGGAATTTCAATTCAAATATGGTCCTATTTTTACATCCTATTTAAAAAGTAAGCAAACAAAGAAGTATGGTCACCTTAAATACCAAACTGGAGGCTTAATGTTAGTCCCAAAGCTATGGCTGCTGTCATGGTTGGACAGTGAGAAAAAATTATGACGCTACATTGACTTTGCCCACTGGGTCCATCTGAAACGTATAAAGACTAAAATGTACAACAATGGACTTATCGTTTTATTCTGTGTGAGCAAAATGAGTAGCTAAGGCAGTACAATCATCAGAGAAGTGTTTACAGGGTTCCTGTCAGAGAGGTGTTATCCCACAGGCTCCGGACCGGATACTTTTTTTGCAACTAGCGTATCGCCCCTTGGTGGCTATAATAATATTGCTGGTTTAAGGCACCAGCGTTGACTTACCTTTAGACCTAGGAGTTTATTATAGGTGTGGAAGGTCTGAGCTCATTTTATATACAGTCTATGTTCACTGCATACTTACTTCTGTTCCATATATACACATTTTCAACAGTAAATATTTGCATGCGGTAACAGTTCTGTTTAAAAAATCTTTACATCTAGAGGGTTAGGGTTATCTTTAAAGTGCCCGTGCATCATGGGCGATGCACTCCTGTGTTTGGGATGCAGACATAGTGCCACCTGGTGGACTTTGTTAAGCTCATACAATTGTGTCCAGCACAGTTTAAAAACTGTAAATAAATATGAAAAATAAAACTACCCAGTAAAACAGGTTAGTCCTAATAAGGGTTAGCCAAAAATATGTATTCTGAAATTCTGAAGTTAACATCTCACGTCTTTTGTAGTCTCTGTATATTATTGTAAAGGGTGTAAAAAAACAGCGCAGAAGTATTAATTCATGAAAGGTGCAAAAACATATGATGCTCACTGCGTGGTGATTAACTGTACCTATTAAAGTAGCTGAGCCAGAGTCCGCTGTGGCGTTGAGGAGGAGCTCAGTTGTTTATTCATTCACGTCAGCCCCTCTTCCCTTCCCTTCCCTCCTTCCTGCTACACACAACGGGGACCCACCGTTGTAACTGTTTTTCCCATATTAAAATTAACCACAGCCACGTCGCCACCATAAACCGATTTTGGAATCAGGTGAGTTGCGCTTTTATCTTCCTTTGGAGATTACAATTGGAACAGAAATGTATATGTGGCGCTGGCGCGTTGACTTGTCCGGCCCGGCGAGGCGGAGGAGGAGTATTTCAACCGTAACTTATTAAATTCCTCCTGACCAGGCTCGAAAATGTATGCGCGTTATGTGCGGCGATTTCACCGTCTGTGCGCTTTAGGCGACTGTCTTTCGGTGCGGCTTTTCACGCCGTGCCGAAAACAACCGCGCGATGTAGGTCAACAACTACAGCCAAAATGTCGTCTTTTCTTTTTTTACTTCCACATTCTCTCATGCCACAAACAGATGGCGTCGAGAGAGGGGGATGGAGAGAATGGGGAAAGAGGCGCATAAAGGAGTAGGGGCGACACCAGGCCACATTAGCCATCACTAATCTAGACCATGCACATGCAACATAACCCACCCCGTTCGTGCCAAAGACGTCTTGCAGGCCTGTCTTCAACAAAGTTTTTGCCGTTAAGTTGTCGGGTCTTTCTTTTTAAAGATGCGGTGGAAGTTCTTTTTTGGACCTGGGGATGATGGTTTATTTTCAGTAGGCTGAAGTGTCGGCAGTGCCAGCGTTAAGATAAGGCTGGCCACTTTCAGCTCTGGTGTATGTAACGCATAGTCGAGGCCACATTTTGGTCACAACCCTGCGCAAAGGGGGATATTTCGACACCGCAAAGCACCGGGAAGATGCACTGCAGTAACCTGTAGCCAAAGCGGCTTGCTGCTGCTATGGGAAAGACAAGCTACCACCAGTTGGCTGACTCCTCCAAGGGCTGTCAGAGATCAATGATAGGCCACACAGGTATCCTCCACTGCACTAATGAGGTCAGTGCATCTAACACTGGCTTGTCAAGGGATGTGAAGGTACTGTAGGGCTGTCCCATTTGTGGCACTCTGTGCCATTAAATGTAATGAAATGCAAAGCCAAAGCCAGTAATCGTACTGCTGACCCCTTGCATACCTGCCATGCAGTGTCTAATCATGTAATGAGGACGGTGCACTGCATGCAGCAAGGCAGCTGCATACTGTGCATACCAGTTGGCAGCTCAGGGCCTATAGATGTTCTCTGAGTCACTGCACTTCAGTGGCTGGCAGTAATTAAAAACATATCCTCCCATTGCGGTCTAAGGGTCATCTAATTGATGGTCATTTAGAGGGAAATATTTAAATGACTCAGCAGCGTTCACTAAGGTATCACTGCTGTGCAGATCCTAATTCATGCTGCAGAACTTGCCATTAGCCTCTTTCAAAGTGATGAATGAGTGTCCTGAAATCATGCTTTGACTTAAATGACTCAATCATCCCAGTGCCCACGGGAGAACAGGGCGTCAACCGCCGCCGTTCACCTCAGGCTTCTGTACTGTTACTGTAGCCATTTCGGCTGAGCATCTTCAGTCAGTTTTGTCTTTCTGTTGTTTCTGCACGAGCGTTAGGTGATGTAGGTTCAATGTTTTCAGGTCGAGGAGTCCACTTCCATTGTTGTCTTTCAAAGAGTTTATCTGTTGGCTCCTGTTGTACTTTTTCCTGAACTGTCAAGCCACTATAGTGGATGGCCAGTCATGGCCACATCGATTTCAGTGCTCTGCCTCCCTGAATGCAGTTTTGAGGCTCTTTGACTTCCCCAGTTTGATCATAACAACTCCCATCTTTTTGTGCAGTAAGGCTTTTCAGCCAAATAATTTTTCTTGCAAAGTTATTATCTATTATCTCTGAGCTGGCAGCACACAATTGTTTTGTTTGTTTTTCCTATTTTAATCCCATATCTTAAACTTATAATATGCATACCCCCAAAATGTCAACATCAACAAAAATCACAAGCAAGCAATCAACTTTTACCCGTAGAACTTAGGTCAAGTTTTAGTGTACTGATTTCACCAGTCACAAAATTGTAGCTCGTATTGTTTTCTGTGTGTGTGTGTGTGTGTGTGTGTTTGGCCAGGTGTTTCTTTGTCCATCTGGATGTAAGTGGTCAGATTTTGTCAAAATGATGTCAGTATGCACGATGGAGTCAAAATTTTAGAGGTGTGGTCAAACTAATTAGTGCTGAGTGCTCATATCATAATGCAGTAATTAGAACACATTGACGAGCATTGTTACTGGTGTGATCCCATTCCATTGGGTTACGCAGTGATGAATTTCCCCAAGTTTGGATCGATAATGTGTTACTGCACTGCACTGCACTGCCGCTGCTGGTTTTCACAATCTGTATGTTACTCAGGGGATCATAAGCCGTTTGTTTATGGATCATCATCAGCAGGGTGATGGTTGAATCTAGTCCGGCCGGGCCAAACAGCAGTCTTATTCCCCATAATCCAGAAAAAAGACAAATCCAGTCATCTTATCAGAAAATTAGATGCTTCTCTGGCAAATTAAGATAAATGAAAAATAGGCTTTTTCTATTTTCTCCTTCCGCTCTTTATCACGCTTTGGGAATACAGCTGTGGTAAAAGGTTTAGAATAGCTGATGATGGTGTCAGCACATTGCAGCGCTTCGCTGTGCTGCAGGCAGGGTTAAAAAAAAAATGTTTCTCAAAGCACAAAGGCCTAATGTGTGGGGCCTGTTGGTAACAGCTGAACGACCTCCAATGTGCATTGCCTGCTTGTTTGTATGTCCTGCATGAGTGCAGTGTTTAGGCCTGTTTCACCACTACAATGCCCAGATCTTCTGGAAGAAAGCTTTTTATTTTGTAATTGTTAAAAACAAAACCAGATTTAGGGTAACTGCATTACCAAAGCAAGCTGACAATTCATCTTTTAGGGCATAACTCATAACACAATTCATAACTTTGCATTACCAGACTGGTTGAAGTTTTGGCACGCTTGTGTTTAAATATTACACTTTAATGCAAGACGGTTGTGGTACCTAATCTGTCTGTTTTTCTCATGATTGTGAACGGACCAAAAACCAGTGCTGTCAACTGTTATTTTCACCAGAAACTTTGCTACACAACAGACAGAGAAAGGGGTCTGGATTTAACCCTCGACTCGTCTGTGCCAGAATAATTTTTTCCTCGTGCAAGTGGCATGGCTCGAGGGATCGCAGCATCAGTTTGTTAATTCAGCCTGAAATTTCTCTTGAATAATTGCATGGAATGCCGTGATTTATTTATTTATTTATTTATTTTTTAACACATCCAGAATAGGGCTGTGCGATATGACCAAAATCTCATATCCCGATATAAGAATTCTATCGTCCCGATAACGACATAAATCACAAAAACGTAACATTTTCTGTAAATTCTGTGAATCTCGGGCAGCTCGACTTGCGGGAAGTGTTTCCAGCTGCGCGTCATGTACCTGGAGTCGAGTGTTTTAACCAATGCATGAAACTATACATTTTTAGACATAAGTTGTAACGGCCGCCGTTTTCTTTGTGAGTATTTATTACACGGCGTGCTGCGGGGAAAACACCTGTTATGACGTTTGAGTCTAAGGTTTATTTTTTAGCACCTGGCGGCTCTTTTTTTTAATTCTCATCCGTAAATAATCTGCTCTTTCAGTTTATTTTGAAAAGTCTCAACAGGATCTTGAGCTTTATTGTGAAAGGTTTATGTGGAACATAAACAAGCGGACACGCGATGCTGTTACCCTCGTTGTTGCTAACCACAACGCATAAAAACAGGCGCTTGTCCTTCAGTAGTGTGGTTATATTAAATATAAGAGAAAGAGATAACTTTAAGAAATTAATATAACCACTACAGTGACCATCAAAACGGTGAAAAAATATTGCCCTAAACAGTTTATTTTGCGACACCACGAAACAAACCATAGCGTAAAATGAAACGATAGACGTTTTTATATCGTCATCCGATATATATCGTTATATCAAACAGCCCTAATCCAGAATCTCTTAAAGTTTAATCCTACTGCATATGGTAATCAAAAAACTTTTCCTGTTGGTTGTTCCCTAGATTCATCTTGAGAAATACTGGATGCATTGCTAAGATAATATGGTACAAATATTTCTGTTTCCCTCAGGATGGATGTTACTGTGGTAATCCACTAACTTCTCATATACGACTATACTCAGGTCAAATTTTTAATGCCCTTCACTGCCTTAGTTTATAAACAGATTCCTGCAAAATGCTACTGTGCTAAAAATAAATGGAGAAGTTGAGTGTTTTCTACTAGTATGCCTGTTTAACATCACTGTGCCGATGTGCAGAGCCAGTAGCCCGGTTGAGGCTCTTGGTCTTATTAGAGGAACAGTAACTGTCTTAAGCTGATAAATGTGTTAAAACTTGGAAAAACAACAAAAGATACGGGCAATTTTAATGCAGAATATTTTTATCAAGATAATGCCTGTTTTATGGAGTGCCCTCTGAAGGAGTTTTTAATAGAAAGCTCCAGTATGTAATGCTTATTAGGTGCGAGTCATGCCTGTCAGTTTTGGTCTCGCTGCTGGTCTGGCTAAATGCTGTTCTTGCCAGCCTTTGCTGTGAAGTTGCTAAGAGTTGTCTGGTGAGTCTGTTTGGGCCTGCCAGTATACCCCCAATCATGCCAAATTCCCTGCATGAAAAAGATTAGCAGTGCTGAAGTTATTTTGCTGTACTAGGATAACATGCTATTATACAATCCGTTAATTATTTTATGGTTGAATTCGTTTTGCACTAGTAAGTCTTTCCTCCTCTTTTTTTTTTCTCTCCGCTTTCATTCTGATTGCATCCTGATTATTAGCCAGACATGAGCAGACCCATAATCATCCAGGCTGATGCTGCGCACAATCTGCAACTATATTCAGTGTTAGTGTTTACCATTCGGGTCTCTGCAAGCTTCTATTCGGTTTGCTAACCACCGCTCTTCAGCAATGCAGAGTGGTGGCCTAGTTCATGCCCTTTCAATGTAATTTTAGCTGTGTGTGAGTGTGCATGCATTGTGAACGCCGTCTATGTTTCCTGCTCCCTCATGCGCTTTTCTCTCTTTGTTCACTCCGTCTGTACGTCTTTAGTGATAGAACTGTAGTCATGACACACTAGCACAGCACTCTGGTCAGTGATGCTGTACTTTTACCTTTGGTGATGTATGTTTAGCTTCGCTGCACCTTTGGATGATGGTGTTGGCCTCAAGGGAGCTGGAGACAATACAGCCATTTTACAGTGTGGGTGTGATTGACACTTTGTGTTGCTCAGCCATTAGTGCAGATAAGTGGTTCAAACTGAGGAAATGTAGCTGGAGAACTGGATCCGAGAAGACAAGTTAAATGTCTTGTGGATTATGAAGAATGTTAGGCCTGCTGGGTTTAGTTTTTGTGGAGAAGACAAATTATTCACAAGTGCAAATCGAGCAGAAATGTTACCATATTTTTTTTTCTCTACCTACTTGTTTATGGTGTTTATGGTAATTAATCAATTTTCTTAAAAGGAATTACAAATGAGTGCGTGACTCACACAAAAAGTGTGCAAGATGCTGTGGTTTATAAAGATAATTAATAATTCACCAATTTCCTGTCATTATTGATACTGTGTAAAGAGGTGAGTACTTGATAATGCAACAGTTCAACATAGAACTGCAGACATAAGCCATGATATTGCCTGGTCACAAAACAGTTGGAGTCAAATGTGTTCTCAATATTGGAAATGCTGTTTGGTTTAGGTGAGAGTGCACCAGAGAAAAACCTGCTGTTTCATATGGATACAACTGGATATCTCAGTGGAATGTAATGGGGACCTGGCAGGTTAATGTCTGATTTGCCTGCATCTGTTACTTATGTTCTCACATGCATTTACTGTACACATGCACACACACAGACACATGCCTGGGGTTGAATAGAGTGTGTTTGTGTGAGTGAAGAGTCTCTAGACGGCTGCAGCTAAGTTTCTTTTCCTTGTTTTGATGTCCTCATCTGTTTCTTCAGGCAAAAGTCTCTGAAGCAAGGCCACAGCAGGAATCACATTTTCACATCTGATGCTAAAACGGCAGCAGAGCTGACTTTTTGGACTAAATCCTTAAAAAGTGCTAGAGGATATAGCATCTTTTCCAGAAGTATTTAGTGCCGAGTGGCAAAACTGTTGGAGCTCATTTATGAGATTCCTGTATTGTCCACGAGTGACAGTGGCGGGGCCATCAAGAGCCTTGTATCGGGTAGGATGAATGTTAGCAGTCTGAAAATTGTTTGGATTCAGCAAAGCATAAAGTTTGAGACAAGAGGAAAGATGAAAAATGGCCTTTAAATTATTCTGATTTTATTTTTACAGACTCTAGGTGTCTCACTCGGTGTTTTTTGTGCTTTCTTGCTGCTGGTATTGGTAAACGTCCTGAACTCTGTGACATATTGATTCAAAAAATGTTTAACCAAAGCTCTTCCATTAAAGATATAATGTTTCACTCCTCATGACAAATTGGCAGAAAATTTGGACTGTGCTTCACTTTTCCCATCACTGCTTCCCCTAAAATATTTCTACACTCCTGACATCGCTCTTCCTTCAAATACCTGTTCATTTTTTGAAGTAATTTTGATTAGATTTTTCCTATGGGAGTAAAGGATAGGATAATTATAAGCCACAAGGCTTCAGCCTATTCCTTTTTTGGTTACTGTTTGATTGAGTACTTTTATGTAAAATGATAATCTGTTGTTGTTGACTGAAATAAATATTTCACAATATTAAAAAAAAATGTTAGGGTGAAGCCTGAAAGTACACGAGGAAAGTGTTGGTGCACCCCTGCTAAAGACTAAACTCATCTGCCGCTCCCCGGGGTAATGAACAGTTTGAAAGCTTCATGTCTGATGGATTAGTTTCATGTATGTCCGGATGTATGTGGTGATATGTGCAGTGTTGTGCAAATCTCAGATGTTTGGGTTTTGATCAGTCATGTGCTGTCGTCAGGGAAGCGATTATCAGGGCCCAAAATTAATTCTGCAGCATGGCAGTAAGCCAGACGTACCCCCACAGCGAAAAAGATCCATCTTCAGGAACAAGAAGAACAAGTAGCTCTGCAGCAGATGCAACATCACAGTGTCAGTCTGGGATTGCATGAAGAGTGAAGACGGTGCGACCAGAGAACTGAGGCAACAATCTGCTTCCCAGGCACCTTAATAACTTCCACTCAAATGCACCAACTGTAGAAAAACTGCTGCTGGCAAAGAGTGGTTGATTTGGGGGTTTTCAGTTTGTTGGACATTGTATGGGTAATAAATGCAATTTATTCATAGCATGATTTTTTTGTGACTAAACATTTGCACAACGCTGTATATCTTCACACTTACAAACATATTTCTGTCCCCTCGGTTGCCAGGTATCTCAAGACAGTGACTGGGACAGACAATGACTCTAACAGATGAATGTAATAATAATAATAATAATAATAATAATAATAATGACGATGATGATAAATTATTAAAAAAAATCGGATTACAGTTCCAAAATGTGCTGTTTAAGTCTCCGTTTTGGCAAGACCTTCTGAAGTGTCCTTGAGCAAATCGCTCAATCTCAGTCTCTTTTGTGGGGGCGCTGTTGTATTGGTAGCAGAAATTCACCTGGTGAGGAACAAGAGAAGAGAATTGACTTGAGGTTATCCATAGATTTTTACTTTCTTTATATTCCATTTTGTACTTTCACTCATGTCTGAGTGGGACGGCTGGATCCTGATCGCCATGCTGCTGTGTGTTAAAGGAAATCTGTAGCAGAGATGTTGGACAAAGATGACAAGGAAGTGATGAAAAAGGGGGGGAATGGCAGAGAGAGGGGTGTATCCATAGAAACATGAAGAACGCGTGATTTAGAGGGAGGGGAGGAGAAAGGAGGGATGTAGTTTGAAAGTGTTACAGCTACAAAACACTGGAACAAAATGGTAGGCCTGCAGCAGCATTTATCTAGCAGCTGAACTGATTGTGTTTTCCCTCACACTTAAGCTGGAAGTGCTGAATTATTTCATTGTTGTTAATTAAATTTGTAGGACAAAGGTGAAGTATAAAATGTAACAATAATGCTGATCTTTGCATGCGGGTTTATGTACCGGTTTTTCTGTCCATATGTAATATATAAACAGACAAGCAAACACGGCCACGTTTTTCTCCCTATATCACGTTTTTCTTTATTCCAGGGAACTTTTGGGTTTTTAAAGGATCTTTGCTTGGGGTCGGTACAGTTTGACCTCTCGCAAATGGTGCAGGACGTCAGCGCTCACTACTTCTATCCTGCCGTTTTAAAATGGATTTGTCAGGTTCTGTGCGGTGCTGTCGTTTAATGTGCTGCATGTGTGCGCCTGTCAGACTGCTGATTAAACGTGAGGTTGAGGTTGATGCCGATATTTGTTTGTGTGGGTTAATACTAACGTTAACCTGTGAGGTCAAATGTTCGATGCTGCTGTCACTGTGTTTCAAACATGTCTAAAATGTCCTTTTAGGAGCTGCAGGCTTCTTAAATATGTCACAAAAGATGACACATTGCATCTCACGACTCATTTGAAATTGATGCTGGGAGATGAACACCAGCACGAAGTGAGAAATTGATGACCTCAAATGACGTAAACATACAGCTTAAACCACCTCTGCTAACCAGCAATAGTATGATTTCTTCATTATGTCAGCGTAGGATTTTTAGATATAATAATAATAATAATAATAATAATAATAATAATAATAATAATAATAATAATAATAATAATAATAATAATAAAACTCTCATTAAAACAAAAAAAAAAAAAAAGTGTGGCTTCTGTATGAAGTACATTGCAACGGATTTACTTGTATAAGATCAGTGAGCAAGGACCAGCAACATAGTGTGTTGTCTTTGCAGGGTGCCAAGAACTGCAGTTCTGTGAGATGCCATGGGCGTCTAAAAGATGCACACAATGTGTCCTCTAGTTTGATGCCCATGGTGATATTGGAAAGCAACAGTTCAAGTTCAAGTGATGGTGCTGGAGCTTAGGAGTTTTTTCATTTTGCTCTTTGTTTCTTTACATTGGCTCTCACTGGTTGGTTAGGTTTAAACACCAAAGCTAAGTGGTTACGTTTGGGAAAAGATTCTGGTCTGTGTTCTGTTTGCATATCAAATGAATAATGTTTATCTGGTGCTTTTAGATGTTTTGGCAAGTGTCCCTTTTTAAGTGTTCCTATTTGATGTTGAGAATGAGACCCATGTTACTATTGTGAAAAATCAAGATTTTGGAACCTTTTTATTTTTGAACTAATACTGATACCAGTGACACTTTTATATAACTAAAATTTTTTTTAATTATTTACGTGATTTTCCACACCAGACCAGCTGCCTCGGTCGCTGTCTAATCGTGTCTGCCATGTTGATTTTATAGTGTTTACGTGCTACGATTTATTTATTTATTTAATTTTTTTTAATGGTTATGTCAGACTATTATTAAATCCAAACAGATAATTCAGATTCCTCTTGTTCTAAAAGTTCTACTTTATTTTTCTACACTTCCCTGTGCAGACAAAAACACACAAACAGCAAAAAGATGGTCAAACAGATATTCATACTCCGTGTACCTTACTGCCTTAATATCACTTCAGTTTATAATGTTAGCACATAGCAATTATTATTCCTGGATAAACACTTGTGCTGAAGAATGTAATGCAAAAGGTAGAGGTTCATAATTCTCTCAGGTTAGACGTGATGCACAGCCTTGGTTTTAATGTGATCTACACTTTTGGTGATTTTATTTTTAATTTTTTTTATTCAACAAAACAAACATTTGCAGCATTTAAAAAAAAAAAAAAAATTATTTTCTTTGCATTATTTCTTAAGTCAGGCAGTTTCATGGTATATCACACTATTATTAATGTTATTTTGGCAAAAGTGAACTTTTTTTTTTTGGTAGGTTTACACTATTATTTTTCTTTTAGGACAATACAGAAAATGTAACATTTTAATGTCATAAAAAAGAAATGAAACCTTAAAAAAAACACGCTTGTTTGAGTTGGCAGTTTCTAAGACCATGAACCTCAGTGGTTTGCATGCATTATATAGCTATAATTGCTAGACAGAATATGGGAACGGCTAAGGAAGACCTCACTCTGCACAGCTTGTGTGTCTGACCATTATCTACTAAATATTGTCACACATCGCTACTACCTTCCTTGTCTCTTATCCATTCTTTCTGTGGGTTAGTTGCCCCCTCCCTCCTTAACTTTGAATCTTTCCCTCTCCCTTAATTGTTGGTAAAAATAGCATGTGACTTTTGAATTCTGCCATCTGTTGGACTGAACATCAGTTTTAGATTCACTTGTGTACCATTTTCCTTCAAATATGAAAATGATTTTGAGTTTTCCACCTGTTGAATAAACGTAAGTTGGCTGCTTGTATGAATCTTCTGTCATGGCCCCCGTCTTAAGTTTAGTTCAGCTCTGCTTTTCCTTCATCCAAAAAACCCAAAACTGCATTACTGAAAACCAGTAAAATGTGTGGCTTTACATTTTAGGTGGGGGGAAGCTATAGAACAGAGCCAGCTGTAGCACTTCTCACAGCATTGAGCAATCCATCCATGTCAATTATGCTCTCGTTCTGATACCCCCACCCCCATTCCAAATAAATTAACACTCCTGGCAGCAACTTTCACAGCTACATCAGGCACAAAATAAGGCATGCTTCTTATTAAATATGGTGCATTTAGCAGTAAATTGCCTGCCACAAATATTTGAAAATCATGTATTATTTATTTAAATACTCTCCTCCCCAAACTTTGCATTCTCATAACTGTGACAGTCGTTTCAGTGCATTTGGGCATCACTACACCTATGCATACAATCAAAGCAATAAGCAGTCCACTCATGGTGACAAAAATTTGGCTATAGATCCAGTCCTTATGATGCTACATGCTGTCATGGGGTACAAGGTAGGCTACACCACAGACAGGTCGCCAGTCTGTCACGGGGCTTAGGGTTGGATATGACACTCCCATCCATCCATAAAGCCACTTTCTGTTTCCTCGTGTGTTGACTAAACGCTTGTTAGTGTGTCTACAGGAGAGCTGTGAAGTGTAGCTTTGTAACAAACTCAATTTTTGGACACAGATTATTCTGTTATCAGGAAAATTGTAGTTATTAGCCTATGTTGTCTGTTCCTCACCTGGTTACCCGTCGATATGGGTGAGCTTTGATCACAGGTAAATGAGGTCACGTGTCTTTTTTTTTTTTTTTTAACCATAAAAAACATCTTGTCTTAGTCATAAGTTATTTTGGTTGATCTCTGCTCTTTTCTTCATCTGTTCTTTAATGTTATTGAAAGCAGCAGCAGAGCCCCTCTCAGCTGTTAGCACACCCTCATGCTACATGTCTAGCCAGTCACTTGAGATGTAATTGTTGTTGTGTTGTATTTTGTTTTGTATCATATGATTAGAATTATGTGCAATTCATACAGGTTCCTTTCAGTACCCTTCACAGTGCTCCATTTAATCCACTCACTGATATAACAGTATCTGAGAAATGTATATCATGGATTTGAGTACATTTCGTATACCGCTCCGCAGTACTGTGTAAAGACTTTTTTAGTAAGGGCTGTGAACACATCATGGCATACCTGGATGCAGCTGTTTTTACCCCACAGTGATTAACACAGGTGATAACTGCTGTCGGACTATTGTGCTACTGTGTGTGTTTGTGTGGCCTTGTGAACACCAACATGCCATTCTTTTTCTTCTTTTGCTGCAGCCATGTTTGTGAAACCACAAAACAGAGTGAGATGGGTTTTGTGCTCGTTCTCCCTCACTCGCTCCCTGTTTTTTTTTCTACCTCTTTTCTGTTTTTCTCTTTCCAGCTCTCTTCCCCTCCCCCTATTTCTGTTCCTCTTTCCTCCTCTCTCTCTCTTTCATTCTCCCTCCCTCCTTGTCTCTCTCTCTCGCTCTCTCTTTTCTTCTCTCGCTCTGGGTTTCCATCATACTTTACCCCTCCCTCTCCTTTTTGCCTCTCTTTCTTTCTCTCTTCCTCTCTCACGTTGCACACTGCCCCTCCCTCTCTCACTCTTTCTCGCTCTCACGTTGCTCCCTGCCCCATCTCTCTCTCGCTCCCCCCCCCCCCCCCCCCCCCATCTTTTCTCTGTCTCGCTCTTCTGTCTCTCCCTCTCTTTCTCTTGCCTCTCTTCCTCTCCCTCTACATCCTCCCCTCCCCCACTGGTGCCTCTCATTTTCTCTCTCTCCCCTCTCTCACTCCACCATTTCACTCACTCACTCACTCCCCCTCCCATCCCTGTTCTCTTTATCTCCTCCCCTCCCTCCCCCTTCAATCCCTCTTTCATTCCATGCAATCATCTGTTCTTTCTCTCTCCCTCTGCTTCCTCTATTACGCCCCCATTTTGTCCTCTGCCATTTCCCTCTCTCCCTCTCTCTTTTTCCTCCATGTTCTTTCTCTTTTGTTGTTTACCACACTTCCATGACATTTATGATACAAACTTTATAAAAAAAACATTTTTTTTCTATCACAGAAAAACGAACCCATTAGGCAGGGGAACAATTATATTTCTAGAATAAAACCTACACCTTGAACACAATACTCTCCTTCCCAGTCACACACATTTTGCACATTATCTTCTTATTTCACTCGTCCATCTGTGGTGCCATTTACCGTACTCCTCTTCGCGTAGTTCCTGTAATGACCTGGCCCGAATCTACCATTTTTACCCCAAACACTGTAGTGGTTGCTTCTCTTCGGTAGCATTCAACAAGTGGCTTACTTGCTAGACTCCAAAACGACCCCAACTGCCAGTCATCGTCCTCAATGGAACATAAAGTACATTAACCAGGTGCTTTCCTCACCTATCAGGTTTAGGGTGGCCTCATGAGATGATGTGCTCCTTCAGCACAGCTGGGAGCTGCAGCCATTGATGGTTTGCTGTGGTTTTATGGGACAACTGATCTGTTTTTGTTTATATAGGAGGAGGATATATTTGAGTACGTAGAAGCTATTTTAGTCTGCACCAGTTCTTTTTTTGTACATGAACGACATGTAGTGTTTGTCAAAGTTTAGAGGAGGAGTATTATTCTGACCTGGCTAAATCATCAGAATAAAACCTGTTAGAAAGCACATTAAAGACAAATGTTCAAACAATAATCCTGTTTACATAACCTCTCAGACAGTACACGTAGTAGTGGTAACAATAATTTTATTTTGGCACTTTTCAATACACTCAAGGTCATCTTACAGCATGAAATTAACAACAAAAGTAATATTAGGAGAAATTTAAAATCCTGAATGTAAAACATATTAAAAAACAAGCAAACATGATTATAGTTGATATGCTGATCTGAACAGGTAAGTGTTCTGTGATTGAAACTGTCAGAGTCCAGCTGATAGAGGTGAAGCGATGCTGTGTTCCAAAGACGAGGCGAACCTCAGCTTCTGGCACCCGTGGTGTTAAGTCTGATACATGGAACAGTCGGTAGAGTAGCTGAGCTGAGTATATGAAGGAGTGTGAGGATGAAGAAGGTCTGAGAGACACTGGGGTTGTCAAATCATTAAGCACTTTGAAAGTGAGGAGAAGAATCTGTATTGGATGCATTGGCGAATGGGGAGCCAATGAAGCTGGGTGAGATTATGTGTAATGTGATCGGTGGACTTGGTGCAGTTGATGATTCTTGCTGCAGAGTTATGTACCATTTGGAACCAATTAAGCAATTCTTTGGGGAGCCCAGAGAGAATGGCATAGAGGGAATAATCCAAACGAAAGGTGACCAGGGCGTGAACCAGAACTTGTGTGCTGAGTTGAGAAAGAAACAAGTGTAGTTTCGAAATGTTACATAGGTGGAAGAAGGCTGAACCTGAGACATTATTGGAGAGGGAAAAGGCTGAACCTGAGAGGAAGAGTATTTCAAGATGATTCCAAGACTTTTGACACTTTTTGCAAAAGTGTGGACTTAAGAACCACCTATAGAAACAACAAAAAATAGACTTTTGATTTAGGATCATTTCACGTTTACTGATGTCTAGTTTGAGCTGATTGATTATTTTCCCAGTGGTGATGGCCTGTAGGTCATGGCGAGGATAGAAGGGGGAAGAGAGGTGTTGGGTTTTGCAGAAATACAAAGCTGTTTGTCGTCAGCATAAAAATTAAACTGTTTTGTGAGATGGGGGGGAAAATATTTTCAAGATAAAGAAGATAAATTCATTATTTGCACAGAAAGATACCTGAGGGATACCATGTGTGACAGAGGCTGATGAAAAGCCTTATTTGTTTTTGTAAGTCTTGCCTTGAAAAAATCATTTATGTCAGAAAGTCTCCTTGATTCCAATATTGACCAGTTGTTGGCCAATATTGGAATGCGGAATGTAAAAAGTGGCACTGAGGTCAAAGAGGAGGAGGGTATTAAGAAAGCAGGTTTCTAGTGTGAGGAGATCAGTGGTGATTTTAACAAGCTGCTCCAAATATGTCTAGAATGGAATTGAAATGGCTTGGGTGGGTCTGAAGATGTGATGCCTCTATGCTTTCCAAAACACAGGAAATGGATGAAAGGCTGGAAATGGCCCTATAGTTATTAAGGTTGTTGGAGTCAGATGATGAGCATGTTAATTTAAGTTTTAAAATCTGCTATGACTTTACAGCTCGTGGCTCAAATCGGTCAACAACTGCTTCACTGGGTGAATGGGTTAAATGCAGAGGAACTATTTCCCTATGGGGGCTAACACATACACATTATTATTATTATTATTATATCAGTTTCCTTCTTACTGGATCTTTGGTTCTCTCTCTCTGTTTTTTGTTTTGTTGTTTTTTTTAATTAATGAGATTGTCAAAAAATTAATGAAAATCACTATTCGTTTTTACGGTAGGAAAGGTATTGGTTTAAATACACATTGCTTTAGTAAGAACACAGCTGTAGCTAGTGTAGCTACCAGTATTAACTGATTTGACAGCACTGTTATAAGTACATTTGCCAAAGTATCATATCATCGCAGGTAAGATGCATTAAAATTCTTAAAATGCAAACTTGTGGATCCACAGATTTGCAGCAGCAATGTGGAGTTGAGATCACTGCTAGCAAATATAGCCATGGCTCTTCAGTGGCTCTCTGACAGGCTCTGTAGGTCAAAGGCAGGGAGATCTGTCCAGTCCATGTTTGGCTCTGTCCCACCTTGTGTCTTTTATGTGAATATAGCCAGATCCACATCAAGTCTGGATGCATTTGAGACAGACACCTGGCAGGATACATGGGAGAAGCCACGTTTGGTCAGATTTCACTTCCTGCTGCCGTTTGATTTTATCTTTAGGAAACTGCGACTGTTGCTGAACAGGAAAAAAAGTGTTCATTCGTTCTTGAGAATACAGCTTGCACAAGAGGTTGGAAGATGCAGACTCTGCAACTCTTTCCCAAGTGTTTTGGCATTTCCAAATCTACATACCTTTGTGTTGTATATGTACTGCATCCTTTTTCATTTGTAAGTTTATTTGGCTTCACGGTTTGGTTTCTTATTATTTCAGGTCACAATTTCTCCTTAAGCATGTCTCCCTGCCTCTGACCATCTTGCTTTTAAATGCTTGAACTGTGAACAGGGCCCAAGAGAGTAGGAGTTCTAGCTGAAGCAGAAGTCACACCCCTCTGCATTTTGTAAAACTGCATTCAGAAATCATCCATTTAGTTTGTTCTTCATAGACAAATATGTATCGCTAATACTTTTCTTTGCATATGTAAAGCCAAAGTCAAGTAATTTTAAAGTAACTGATGGTTTTGTTTAAGTTTAAATGAGCAACACAATCTTGCATTAATTCTTACTGTGGAAAAAGTATGCAAAATGTTACATAAAGACTAGACTATATGCCATGATCCTCTCTGCTTGACTTGCGTTGCGTGACTGACAGGAAGTGTGCTGTAGCGTGACCAAAGGGAAAGTTAACTATTTTTGGAAAGTTTTATTTGGTAAATAAAAGCATGAAAATCAGTGAGGCTCAAAGTAGAGGCACCATAATACCTGCTCATTGAAGATTATTCTAAAACATAAATTGAACTTAAGGCAGGGAATGAATAATATGAAATCAGCTTATTATGGCAGCATATAAAAAAGACATACTTGAAGCATATCCACACAATATACCTTTTGCAGTTTACTTAAACAAGGGATAAGGGAAACAAAAATATGGGAAATGATGGATCGTCTGTAACTATTTCTTGTGGACCTTTTATGTTCTTGAGTAATCACAGAAGTGTTAAATTTGTTAATTTACAGAAAATTGTGGGAAGATTTGTTCCCAGTTCCTTTAGAGTCCAAGGTGACATTTTGCAGAGAACCAAAATATGCTGATTTTTATCAGGAACATTGTTGTAGTCTTGTTTCTGATTAATATTGTCTTGATTGCCTAATCAGTTAATAAATTAATCAAACCTAATATGTTTTGGGTTTTTTTCTCAACTTTGCATATTTGTGTCTTCATTAGAGCCTGACTGATATTTTGGTCCCCTGATATTATCAGCTGATATTGGCCTATTATACAGTATATACACTAGCCAGACACTTCATTAGGTACAGCTTGATAGTACCAGGTTTTACCGTCAGAACTGCTATAATTCAACATGGTGCTGTAAACATTCCTCAGAGGTTTTGGTCCAAACTGACATCATGGCGTTAATTGCTGCAGATTTGTCTGCTGCACATACGTGACAGCAATCTCCCATTCCACCACATACCAAAGGTGCTCTGTTGGATTGAGATCTGGTAACTGTGGAGACCGTTTAAGTACAGTGAACTTATTCTCATATTCAAGAAACAAGATTGAGATATTTTGAGATGATTTGAGCTTTGTGACACGTCATGTTATCCTGCTGGAAACAGCCATCAGAAGATGTGTGGTGGTCACAAAGGGATGGGCATGGTAACAGTACTCTTTAATACTGTTTAAATGATAATCGTTGGTAATAAAGGGCCCAAAGTGTATCAAAAAATATCCCCCACACCTTCACGTCACCTGGCCTGAACTGTTGATGCAGGGCAGGATGGATCTGTGCTGTAAATAGCGTTTGTGGATAGTTCAATAATTATCTGAACCAAAAAATCTAGTATTGGTCAGGCATCAGAATTTCTATCAAAGCTAAACTACAGGCATGAAAAGGGGTAACACTTTAGGTTTTCATAAAAAACACAGTAGCTGTACTTGGAGTGAACTCAGTCTCTGTAGACGTGTTCTGCGACAGGGGGGTGATGTGCGATTGATCTGATTGAAGGAAAGATTGTCACTTTTTATGGAAATGAATGTTGTGTACCCACAGTATGTTTTAGAGCAAACACTGCTTTGGCTCAAACACTCATTAATAATGTCTTCCAGTGTCTACAATTACAGTCATCTGTTGATTTATTTTTGGCAGCATCCACTGACTCACTCATGAGATTTTTGCATATTTTAAAATTTAAATAAATTCTTGGAAAAATGATTAAGTGATTGACAGACCCGTTTGTGTCTGTGATCAGAGTTTTATTGACAAAAACAGCGAGGTTGGTACCTTAGGCCCACTATTTACGTGAATCAGTAAAATAACAGATTGGTTGATAATAACACTAATAGTTTTTTGAGTCCTCAGTCTTTGTGGACTAATACACCAGTGCAAAGTATTTCCTGCAAAGTGCATACAAGACACTATGCTGAATGTAGGTTTTTATATGTCTGTCGCCCTTTTTCTCATTTCGCTCCATAATTTGCAGCTTTCGCGTTGTCTCGCTTTCATCATTGGCAGGATATGCATGACCATTGTGGACCGTGAGGCCACCGTCTCGCCGCTCAACATCTATCTGATCTCTCCACGCATCCCATTTCACTGAAGGTGCCGTGGTCGTCAGATGACGTGAAAAGAGATGAAAGTTCTTCACACTTGAACTTTGACGTTTCCTCAGGCGTCAATCAGCAGCTCATTTTGTGTGTGTGTGTGTGTATGCATGTGCGTGTGATCCATGGGACTGTTTGATGCATAATTTCAAGCAGAATAATATCTCCGTGCTATTCTTTTACTTTTCATTGCTTCTTTTTCTTTTACCGCATTCTGCTCCCATCCCCCCGTCTCCTTTCTTTTTCTCTCTCTCTTTCTGTCTCCCCCCTCCCCTCTCTTTTCCTTGAGTATTCTTTCCTTTCAGTCTCTCCTCCTGCCCCCCCATCCATTTGCTCATCTCCTTGTCAGTCACCTTCCATCTCTTTCTTTCTCTCACCGTCTCTCTTCTTTCTCCTCTCTCATGTAACACGCTCGCATCCGAGACTGTGCACGAAACAATCTTCCAACACTTTCCCATACTCGTAAACCTCACTTGATCAATGAGAGAGTGAAAAGATACAGAGGGGAAGGCGCAGGGATGCATGGATGAAACACAGAGAAGAACTCAGCTGCAGATACAGGAAAAGAGACAGACAGGGATGTGCAGAAACAAAGATGAAGAATGACACACAAAGAAAGAAGAAAGGAGGGCGAGTTGCTTTGGTGGAGCCATAATTTCAGACGGATATGATGCTGATCTTGTTTTTGTTGTTGGTGTGTGCCTCTTTTGACTTTGATGTGACTTAACCTATTGATTACTGGACTGTCAAGGAACCTTGTGCATCAGTGCTGCGCCTGTGTATGCGTGTGTTTTTAAACCTACTGGCCACACGTGCTCATTTGGCTGCAAGAATATTTGGTTTGTTTAGTGTCTGCTCTGTGTTTGCGCTGGTGCGACCAGACTCGCTACCGAAACTGTGCTGAAGACTAAAGAGAAGGAGGCGGAGGGTAGCGTTAGCTCCGCCTCCTCACATCCCTCACGTATAAATAGGAGGCAAACATAGTCTATTCTCACTCAACACTCGCACTGAAGAATGAGATCCTTGAAGCACCTGAAACCTCACAGCAGGAGGAGCGTGGTGAGTTCACTGGCTCTCGCTTGTAGCATGTTAAGTGGTAGTTTGCTGAGGTGGTGGGCAACGTGGGTTTGATCCCGGCAAAGCTGAAATGATACAGATAGAAAACTGCCATCAGAGATGCTTTGATTGTATCTGGTTTTCTTTTGTTTGTAAAGTTCCTTTCTGTGGAGTCTTTTTTTATTCTAAATGAAGAGCTGCCACTTGCATTAACTTATCGCAATCTCTGTTTGAGCTTTTAAAAAAAATCTTTCTCCCAAACTCTTCTTCGGTGTCATCTTTTTGTCTTCTTCACTTTTTGTTTTTATCTTTCATTGAGTGTCTGGCTTTCATTTTGGCATTTTCCTTTCTCCTTCTGTCTCCTGGTTGCTCACTGCCTCTCCCTCCCTCCCTTTCCCTCTGTCTCTACATGTCTTTCTTTTTCTTTCTTCCTCTTGCTCTCTTTTGCCTGCTGCCTCACACTCACCCTCTCACTCTTTCACTCAGCCCTCTCCTCCTCCCCCTCCCTCTCTTATGTGTGTGTCTCTCTCTCAGCCTTCCTCCTTCCCTCCTGCCCACCCCCTCCTTCTCCTTATCTCTCCTTCACTCTCCCTTTACCTTACATTTTCTCCTTTTTTTTCTTTTTTTCCTCTCCCTCCTCCCTTTCACTAGACTCTTGCATGCTCTAAGCTCTCACTCGCTCACTCTTTTTCCTGCTTCTCTCCCTCCCTCCCTCCATCTCTGTCTCTGCTTCTGTTCTCACTCTGCTCTCCAGTGTTTTTGTCTTATCTTGTGCTTTTCTATTCTTTTTTCATTTCTTAATCTTGCTCAGTTTTCATTCTTTTCTTTTCTTTTTTCTTTCTTGCACTTGAATGTGTGTTTGTGTGGAGATCAGTAGGCCATCTAATCCAACACACACACACACACACACACACACACACACACACACACACACACACACACACACACACACACACACACGGTTAGCACGTTGGATTAGGATGCTGTCTTTCATAGTTCCTGTCTCTCCAGATCTGAAGGTTTGTTTTTGGACACTGTTCATTCAGGTTGACTACTTGTACTAGGAAGAGTGATTTGGGGATAGATTTGCCTCAGTGGGAGGAAATGTCTGCTTTTGCGCATCCTTTCTAGTGATGTAATAAACAGCTCCTGAAAATCTAAATTGTTCTTACTTTTTCTCCTCTCTGTCAGCAACTAGCTCAAATAATCTGATCAGATGAGTCTCACCACCTTTTTTTCTTCAGTAGCTCATTTTTAATGGAGTGGAGGATGGTGCACAGTAGTTCACATTGAAAACATAACTTCCTGCCTTTATAAAAATTTACACTGAGCTTGATTTTTGTTCCCCTCTATAGGGCTGTTCGATATAACGATATATATCGGATGACGATATAAAAACGTCTATCGTCTCATTTTACGCTATCGTTTGTTTCGTGGTGTCGCAAAATAAACTCTTTACAGCAATATTTGTTCATGGTTCTGATGGTCACTGTAGTGGCTGTATTCATTTCTTAAAGTTCTCTCTTTCTCTTATATTTAATATAACCACACTACGGACGACAAGCGCCTGTTTTTATGCGTTGTGTTTAGCAACAACGATGATAACAGCATTGCGTGTCCACTTGTTTATGTTCCACATAAACCTTTCACAATAAAGCTCAAGATCCTGTTGAGACTTTTCAAAATAAACTGAATCACGTGAAAGATGCAGATTTTTACGGATGAGAATTAAGAAAGAGCCGCCAGGTGCTAAAAAATAAACCTTAGACTCAAACGTTAGAGCAGGCTTTTCCCCGTAGCACGCCGTGTAATAAATACTCACAAAGAAAACGGCGGCCGTTACAACTTATGTCTAAAAATGTATCGTTTCATGAATCGGTTAAAACACTCGACTCCAGGTCCACGACGCCCAGCTGGAAACACTTCCCGCAAGTCGAGCTGCCCGAGATTCACAGAATTTACAGGAAATGTTAAATTCTTGTGATTTATATCGTTATCGGACGATAGAGGTCTTATATCGGGATATGAGATTTTGGTCATATCGCACAGCCCTACCCCTCTACAACACTTGGCAATAAAAAACATTAAAATGCTGATCTCTTTACAAACAGTTTGTCTCTTTCCTGTTCCAGGAGGAGGCGAGCCGGCGCCTGGGTAGATGTGAGCCCAAGGTAATGGCCAGGCTGGTGGACATAGGCACACAGACAGATCCAGTAGTTGTGCTGTCCTTGGCCCAGGCCGCCGTGCTAGGTCTCATCTCCCAGAATGAAGTATTCGGAGCTACCATTGCACCAAACGGCTTCTACACTGGTGAACCAAAAGAGTCCCCTGCACCCCCAGTAGACGGAGTTGACTACGAGTACGCAGACCAACTTATCGGCGCCAACGGAGATTATCTTGGAGAAAACTTGGGAGAAGACGGTCAGATGCAACCAAGCTGCAGCCAGCGGCGGTGGCAGCAGGGGCCGCCTCAGCATCCAGATGGGAAAATGGTAGTCCCCGATCGTCATGGCCTTCAAGCAGGTGACATGTCCTCTTCCCACGTGAAAGGGGAAGGGATGAACTCTGGAATGTCCTCCTGTGTCCACATGCTGAACAATATGGCTCCCAGAGGTGGTCTGGTTCAAGTAGATCCGGCCACCCTGAGAGGCACCAACAAGAACTGTGCAGAATGTGAGCGGGAAGCTACAAACCAGCAGCAAGCCAACACACATGTCCACCCTCCTCCCCCCCAGGTGGCCCACAGGGGACCGGAGCAGGGCCACAGAGGACTGCAGGCCCAGCGCCCAATGGGGGGCCACGGTCGAGGTGGTAGAGAGGATGAAGAAGAGGTAGAACACCAGGGGAACACAATGATGAAACCCACACAGCAGGAGGAAGCTATCAGCAGCTACTTCCAGACCAGTGAAGTGGGAAGCTACGATTCTACAGAGATGGGAATGGGGGGCGAGTATGAAGACAGCAGCCAGAGTATGATGTGGACAGACGGGAGTGCGGCAGGGCAGCATCCCCAGCCTCCACACCCCCAGCCTCCACGTAGACACGGTGGCCGTAGAGTAGACCGGCTAGATATCAACATCCAGATTGATGAATCCTACTGCGTAGACGTGGGAGACGGTTTGAAACGCTGGAAGTGTCGCATGTGTGATAAATCCTACACCTCTAAATATAACCTGGTCACACACATCCTGGGCCACAACGGCATCAAACCGCATGCCTGTCCACATTGCGGAAAGCTTTTCAAGCAGCCCAGTCACCTCCAAACCCATCTGCTAACCCACCAAGGTACGCGGCCTCACAAGTGCACAGTCTGCAAGAAGGGCTTCACCCAGACCAGTCACCTGAAGCGACACATGCTGCAACACACCGACGTAAAGCCCTACAGCTGCCGCTTCTGCCGCCGTGGCTTCGCCTATCCCAGCGAACTGCGAGCGCACGAGGTGAAGCACGAACGAGGCCGCTGCCATGTGTGCTCGCAATGTGGCATGGAGTTCCCCACCTATGCTCACCTCAAACGCCACCAGACCAGCCACCAGGGTCCCCACACCTTCCAGTGCACCGAGTGTAATAAGTCTTTCGCCTACCGTAGCCAGCTCCAGAACCACCTCCTGAAGCACCAGAGCCCGAGGCCTTACACCTGCTCCCAGTGCGGCCTGGAGTTTGTGCAACTCCACCACCTACGTCAGCACTCGCTCACCCATAAGGTATCTGACTGCTCAAGTTGCACACATGCTGTAAATTTTACCTGTAGATCAGTATTCGGCAGAGAGGTTGTTTTTCCTTTGGCTTGTACAAAAATATTGAATGCTTTGATTCTCTTTTTTTTAATAGAGAGTCAAAACAAACTAACATAAAAAAGATAATTTGCATCTGCAGTTCATATATAATTCACCTTAAGCCTTGGGTGTAGTTAACAGATACGAGCATCCACCTATCTGGCATCCTTTGTTGTCTTTGTCAGATTCATCTTGTTACAAAAACACATGATTTTAAGGTCAAAATAGAATCAACGTATCAGTCTAATATAAGGAATTTAGCACCTGGATTTAGTATGCTTATAAAAAATAACAGCTGGTAGAGGCTCGAGCCCCCACCTGCAACCACGAATTGGATAAGTGCAAGAAAAAAGATGGATGGATGGGAAAAAAGAAACTATTCCATCAACATGGTAATGCTAGACTTTTCTGTGTGGCTTTTTTTTCCATTCATTTGAAATCTTTAATAATGTAGTGCCAACAAGTCACGATGAGGAAATGTATTTTTCTTTTTTATATTGAGTCACTTTAAGTGGTTAATTGCCCAGTGAATAGAATAAACTCCAGGTGGGTCATAGAAACAAGAAGAAATTTGAGTTTCTAGCCTTGAATAATTTTTTTTTAATGGCAACAAAACCAAGTCTGAGTTGTTAAGCAAATAGTATCAATTCTCATGTGAAATATGTTTTCGTTGATGCCATTTTCCCTGTGTAAATGCTGGTAAATCTTTGCAAAGGCTTCATCAGCAGTTAGAAACACAGCACTTAATCAAAATGGTGAAAAATCAAAGGAAATTAGAAGCATAGTAGAATTATCTGGCAAATGTTGCATTTTTAGAAAGACCTTCAATCTCCTTGTCACGCTTTTTCAACCCTTGCTGTTTCCCACACTTTCACACAGGTGGGGAAGAGAGAGATGAAGGTGCGTCGGATTACCTTGTGCTTGTATTTGTGATCATTCTTGGTTATTCTAAAATCAGTTCCTTTTGAATGAGACTTTTTTTTCCCGCCCCAACTTTTAGTCATGCCTAGTGGGTGAAGGAATAGAAGATAGCTGACAGATAGAAATCCCACACGGTGACAAATGAAAATGCTGTGTTGCTAGGGACGGGCTCAAATGTGCTTTCTACTGGGGCAACAAAAACCCAAAGCCACGTTCATCATCAAATTGAAAGTGATGAGAGCAGTGAATGTTCTCAGTGGAGAGAGAATATTCTCTTTTGTGGCTTGTTTGAGCTGGTTGTCTGTTCACTGCTCCCCCTGGTGGACAACGTCAGCTCAACCCATTTGCCGTGCAGACAGTGGGCGGACGGACAGTCTGCCAGATTTGTCTGCTTATACAAACACTGTCTCTCGACCCACTAGTGTCCCGTAATACATATTTGTTCCTCGCAATAGCCTTGAATCCGCTCATTCAGTCGCAGGTTTTTGTATACTGACACTGACTGCAGAGTGGAGTGCAGGAGGCAGCAGCACATTCATTGAGACAGGCCTCAAGGCCTTAGATGACAGTTGTCTGCTCCTGTGACCCACTGCATGTGTTTGAGAACGTTACAGCAGCTGAATAAAGATGATTCAAAGGGCCTTTTTCCTGTATTCTAGTGATCTCCTTTGGTACACCTAAAATGGCTGCCATAGATTTTGATACGGTTGGAGGAATGAGCAATAACTTGCAGGCAGGATTAAAATATTGCCCTGACATTGTATGCAGGATGGTGACTCTTTGGCCACCCTGTTTTACATGCATGTTATACTCTTGCTGTTGTTTTTGTAGGTAAAGTTGTATAATTTAGTTGTTGTTTCAGACAGATACTCTTGGATCTGTATCAGTGAGAGCCGATGTCTTTACTTAGGTCATCTTAAGCACACAGCTCTGTCTGTGAGCACCAAAGCCCCGCCCACCTACTCTGTGACCCTTCTGTTTACAAGGGCCAGCAAATCGGAAGAAGCGGCTTGTTTCAGACGCTGGCTGTCAGCACCAAAGTCCAGCGTGAGATAAATTTAAATAGTTTTGTATTACGACACATACAAAGCTATTTTATTATAGTCCAAGAATAACATTATTAAGCTGGAATAGCATAGGAGCATAATAGGTTCTCTCTCAGCCACATTAACCTGATATTAAAAGTGTTAAAAAAAATATGCTGACTGCTCAGTAATTTTTCTTTCCTTTGGTAAAAAATGTAAGGAAATTTAGTCACAATGCAGATTTAAAGATAGCCTGGAATGTGAAACTCACACTGAATCTGAAAATATGTGTCTGCGTGCTCAGGTTTGGGTGTGTTATGACTTGGAAAAGCAGTGAGCTTTTACACCCCACACGTTCAAATTAATCAGTATATCTGCCAACGTCTCACACTCTTGGAAGCAAACAGAACAGCTATTGCTGTATTTGACTGATGGACCTTTGTCTTCTCTTTGCACTCTGCAGGGGATGAAAGGCCACAAGTGTGACGTGTGTTCCCGAGAGTTCACCCTGTCTGCCAACCTGAAGAGGCATATGCTCATCCACAACAGCGTCAGGCCCTTCCAGTGTCACGTTTGCTTCAAGAGCTTCATCCAGAAACAGACCCTCAAGACCCACATGATCGTCCACCTGCCTGTGAAGCCATTCAAATGCAAGGTGCGTATTTTAACTCCAGACTGATAGCAGAGTGTACAGGGCTGTTTAATTAACTGGCGTGAAATTAGTTGTGATGATGCATTTTTAGTTTCTATCGATTTAATTTAACGTAATAGGATTATGAGGGAGAAGAAAGTGCTCCTAGAAAGCATCTCATAAGCGTCTTATAACCTGATATCAGTACGTTTTCTAAAATTAAATGAGAAGAAAATCCCAGACACGAGAGGCCACTATCGCCAGGCAGGATGCTTTTATCACATCTGGTATAAGTTTTTTCTCTGTTTATATCAGTGCACCTAAATTATTTTTTTTGTATACTTTTTTCCAGGTTTGTGGCAAGTCTTTCAACCGAATGTATAACCTTCTGGGTCACATGCATCTCCATGCTGGCAGTAAGCCCTTCAAGTGTCCTTACTGCACCAGTAAGTTCAACCTGAAAGGAAACCTCAGCAGGCACATGAAGGTCAAACACGGCATGGATGTCTCACCAGAAGGACAAGGTTAGGCTCACTTTTTTTTAACATTAATATCAACCTTACTTTCTATCATATGCATTTACTGTGAAAGGGATGGATCCTTATATTAAAAATGGCCAAACTTTCATATGTCATAGAACAACAAAAATGTTGCACCTTTTTTACAGTTATTTTTGCGCTAATATTGGATAATAATTTACAGATAAGCACATTAGCCAGGTGTTTTATACTGTTTCAAAAGTAGATGTTTGCAGAAGGTTCAGTTAATGACATCAGTGCATGTACAAGTAATCCCATATGAGCCAAAGCTCAGGCTTCGCACAGCTCCCAGTGCTGTTCCAAACAGTCTTTTTTCCTACTCTTGAATCTGTGTCAGTGAGAGCAGATATCCCTAAAATGGTCATCTCAGGCACACAGCTGTGGCACCTCCTGTTCAGACGTTCTGTTTGCATCAGGCCACAAGTCAGAGGAAAGTTGCCTAAAAGCAAGAAGATCTGAAACGGCTTGTTTCAAATGCGGGGGACACCAAAGCCCAGTATAAGATAAATGAGGATTATTTTAAACTATGAATGCAAAGAAGAAGTAGAAATATGGAGCTGAAAGTGAGCTTTTTCTATCCATCTGCCCAACCACCTATTAATCTTCCATTTATACAAAGTCAGCTCATGGTGGCAGCAGGTTAAGCAGGCATTTTAAATGTCCTCCCTATCAACACTTTCCAGTTACTCTTGGCGGGTCCTGAGTCGTTCCCGAGCCAAATGAGGTATATCATTTCTCCACTGAGTTCTGGGTCCACCCTGGGATCTCTTCCCAGTTGGGTGAGACCAAGCAACCTCCAGTGGCTTATTTAATACTTCCTCCACAGTCTGCCTCTAAGGTTAGGGAAGCTCGTTTTAGCCGCATGTATTTGCAACTTTATTTGGTCATCAGCCAGATCATGACCATAGGAGAGGGTTAGAACATGGACCGATCGGTTCAGCCTAAATAGTTAACTTTTGGCCCAACTCTCTGTTCACCATAACAGCCGGGAACATTCCTGCATTACTGGTGTCACCATACCAATCCCGTGCTCAAACTCACACTATGCCCATTTTGTTTTTCTTCTTTTTGCTGTAGACATGTAGTATTTGACTAATTTCTGCTTGTTTTGAGTCTAAGACATAAGATTAATTCACTGATGCAATACGTTTGCAAGGTTGAGATCATTACATTGTCCAGGATTAGCTCAGAAGTGCTAAAAACCTCACTTTTCTAATAGATGGGAGTTGGCTGGATGAGCGTCATGCCATGTTGCCAGGCCAATGTCAGTCAATGCCTTTTTGTATTTTCCAGAAGTTCTTCCAGAAATGGACAGCCAGGGGGAATATGAAGGACAGAACTTCACCTTTACAGCACCGGACAGTATGGACAATGGTGGCTCCCAAAACCTCACTAAACTCACTACAGCAAACATGGAGGACATGGAGGAGTATTACAATTTTGGAAAGGATACAAGCAGCTACACTACACCTTGAGTGGCGACGGACCAGAAAACTTTTTTCCTTTTTTTGTTTCTGAAGGCAGAAGGAAATTACAGAATTGTTGTTGAGACTTTGGGAGACTCTGGGAAAAGGGGTTTTCATTTAGTTTTGGCCTCCTTCCAGAAGCGCCAGACTTGGCGGACTATGATGGGAGGCCAGGGAGGAGGAGGAGTGCTTCAAAGGAGACGTTTCAACTCTGTTGCTTATAACCGAGACACTGAAACAGTTGACACGGTGTGAAGCTCTTCTTTTGGGATAACTACGCTTACCGGCTCAGACTCTCACTGGTGGACAGTGAAATCTGTATGTTGTGTGTATGTATCAGTTATTTGAAGAGGAAAAAAAAGAAAAAAGTTGCAGTTGCAGAGCCATTGGTTACATTTAATGTGATAGAAATTTGTTTGCCATTTTTGTCATTCACAACCAATGTATACCCTCATATTTTTGACTGAAAGTGCCAGATAGACATTTTGCAACTAAGCTTCCACAGTGTCAGCTATTTACTCACTGTATATCGAAGTTTTGATACATAGTCACAACATATTCATAGGTTTGAATGCTCTTAGTTAACAACTCCTAATTGTAGTTGCCCGTTCCTGCCTATTCCTCATTTGAAAGTTCAGACAGGTCTATCTTTAAGTGCATTTGTACTTTTTGCACATGACATTGTAGCCTTTTTTGTTTTCTTTAAAAAAAAAAAAAATCTTAGTAGGGCACCGACTACCAAAGTTGCTACTGTCTCATGTCGGCTACAACCAGAAAACAAAACTGCCGGCATGTAAAGCCCTCTCACTGTACAAATGATTCTGCAACATGCAGTGTGTTTACCCATCTTTTTTTGTTTCACATGGTTTAGCTTTGCATTAATAATCTATCCCGTGTAGTGAATATACTGCTCTAGGTTTTGAATTACCGAGTGAACAGAACAAAAAGCACTTTTTCATCAAAACCTGTCATTTTTTCTGTGAAGGCGGTCTTCAGTAAGAGTGAATTCATTTGCCTCAAGGAAGAAGAGCTGGGGATGGAAGATAAAATCTTCCGACCCCTTATAAAGGCAATATTATTAAACATAGTTATGCTTTTTCAATCTTTTTTTGTTTTTTCTAAACTGCTGTTTACCTAAAATGGATATTTCATGGTTGTCAGTTCAAATACGAGTTGCAGAATGAGCAGTTTGAGCAGAGAATCAGCAGTTTGGGTTTTTATTTGTTGTTTGTAGTTTCAGCACTCTTAAATCCAGGGCTGGGTCCACTTTACTTTTAATTCAATTTATTCAGAAATATTTTCCCCATCATGGGGAAAGTAGCATGAAAAACAAGAGATGACACAAACCGAACCTGTGAATTTAAAAGATGAAAATAAATTATTTGGAAGTCGTGCTTGCTTAGATTTTGAAATGATTGAATTAAAAGTGGACTGACACTGGTCCTGCCACTCAGAAATTCTGTTTAGGGGAAGATGGATAACTCCCCCTGTCCTGCCATGCAGGTCAGCCTTGATATGCACACTAAGCCAGAGGAATGGTCTACTAGTTCTTTTTTTGAGATGAGAAATATTAAACTGAGACCTCATGGAAATTGACCATGAATTATTTAATAAAGGTTCTCTAGTTTAAGTGATGAAGACTGGTGTTTTAATCCATCACTATCTGGGGGATAATCCTTATGATCTTTTAGAGATACACCCACTTTGTGTACGACCTCAAATTTGACATTGTTTTATCATTATATCTCCAACATTTAGTTGGATTGCCACGAAAGTTGGTACGCGATACATTTTGGGTCAATATTACTGTGATTTGTTGCTGAAGAACAAGCACATTTGAATATTGGAGCATTTTAATTTTCTTGGTCTGCTGCATGGATGCTTTTGGCTTGGGACCAGAGAGCACATTTTGGGTTAAACCTGAGGTCTTTAACTCCCAGTAGAGCTTATGGACTGGTCAGCTGCTTCATGGGTGCTTTAAACTTCCATAAGAGCAAGATTGATCAATTTTGCTCAGAGATATAGCTCTTTTATTGCTGACGATGAAGTTAAGTTTTGGTTTTTTGTTTTTTTTTAAGACTTTCAATGGGAAGTTTTAAAGAGAAGTGAGATTAATCTAAATGTCAATAATCAAGAATTGTGTTCATTTTCTTTCTTTCTGCCTTGTAACAATTGGGGTAGAAAGACCAAGAATCTACCATATTTTCTGAATAGTGTTTAGATCTGTTAATGTCTGACAACACTTTAAATACCAAAAATATTTTTGAATATGTCTGAATGCTCATGTTTCTTTAAATTTAGCAGTTTTAGATGAACAACCAGGCCTGGGATAAATCATTTCCTTCCTTAGGGATACATATAGATTCTTATACAGGATGAAAAGAGCAATGGTGAACACAAAGGAGGACAACCATGGCTGGGAGGTTAATTCAGGTAATGTGATTGGCGGTCTACCTGACATGAAATTGGACATGGAATTTTCCACTGCAGCAAACCTCAATTATTCTGTATTACAAACAGGAACAAACGCTAAACGCAGTCTGCAGGTGCACTTTAGCCAAGGATCAGTTTAAGATTGGAACAGTGAACCAGTTAACCCAGTTTTCTTTTCCTTAAAGAAATATTCATAATAAGCAGCAACATAATGCATAGACGTTACAGCAACCGACTGGATGACTGTGACCATGTCGACATCTGCTGGTCATACACCGTGGCTGCCAGCACAGCTAAAAGCTTTGCCAAAACTCCCATCAGGCTTGGCCCCCTGCTGGTACAACACTACTCGGCATTATGCACTGCGGGGTGCATATGATGGCTACAAAATGAGCATACAGCACCGCATGAATGCACTGCTGGACAGGAGCTCATGAGCAAGTGCATGAAATTAAAATGTGCAATAGAAATGCATGTGGTGGCTTTTCCTCAAATGATTCTGTACAGTCTGTGCTGAGAAGTGTTTTTTTTCTGTCCCAGGATAAAAGCACCGGCCTGACAAATGAACATGAAAAAGGCAACTCCGCACACACGAAGTGTAATTAAATGACAATTTCTTTTTATAGTCATGCTGATTAAGTACAATGTGACGTTAACATAATGATATCCAAATTTTGCTATTCCCTGAAGGTATGCTCTAATTTAATGAGAAAGCCTGAAACATCTTTAAACTGTCCATAATAAATGAATATTACCATTAATAATTAATTATAAAATTTACTAATTTGTACAAATGTGGCAATAGGAAAAGGCAAACAAAACAAATATACAAATTTTAAATAAAGGCATGTATTGCGGAGCAGCTTCAAAACTGGATACAAAGATTCATACAAACAAGAGGGTAAAATGTTATTTTATACAAATCTAGAAACAGTTTTTTCCTGGTTTTTTTTTGCTACATTAACAAAAATCTTCATATTGTCTTCTAAATGTTATTCAGTTGCCGAGAGCTTTATCGAGGTTGGTCTTTATGGCATCAAGGAAGTCTGTCGTGTTGACATAGTGTTCATTTAGCTTGCAGCTACAATGGAGAGGGTAGAGAGTGATTAGTTGACATAAAGTGTGTATTTATGTCTAAATATTAGAAAAAAATTCTACAATATGAATTATAAATGAAAATGTGATCTCACTTGGCCAAGCCATGGATGCAACCTGCAAGATCCTTGGTCATTATACCATTTTCCACCGTATCCACGCAGACTTTTTCCAAAGTTTGGCAGAACCTGGAATTTGTAGTGCAATAGCAGTTAAAATGATATAAAACTGTATAAATATATAATATATGTCAAATGAGTAGATGACACTAATAAGATATGTACTTTATCAAATCAGGATTCTCATCCAGTTTGCCTCTGTGCTCCAGCCCTCTGGTCCAAGCAAATATGCTTGCGATGGGGTTGGTACTGGTTGGTTTTCCCTGTAGAACAATGTTAGCATTGGTCATTTAACTCCCTGTAACCCATAACCTAACATATAGTCAAAGCTCTGAGTCTTTTCAGATTGATTCAGTGGCCCTTACTATCTGGTGTTCACGGTAGTGCCTGGTGACAGTGCCATGTGCGGCCTCAGCCTCGATGGTTTTACCGTCGGGACACACAAGCACTGATGTCATGAGACCCAGAGAACCAAAGCCTGGTACAAACAGAAACATGGAATTAGAAGGAAATCACATCAGCATGAAATCACGAAAACATGAACATCACGTCC